>NC_056751.1:667813276-667940776 GCF_019279795.1 Protopterus annectens | reverse complement strand
CTAAAACAGAATGGCATTAAATATACTGATCCGAAGGATATTGCCAATATCCTGGCAGATCGATTCAGTGCCAACTTCACCCCCCTCTCATCCCCTAAATGGCCCATCTCAATACCGGAAGATTGCCAAATTCCAGTAATAACGGCCACACAGGTACAAAACACACTCTCTAAAGCCAAGAATACAGCATCCATGGGACCAGATGACATCCCAGGCTGTGTACTACATGAACTACAATATGAACTGGCACCTCACCTAAGTGTCATGTTTAATCATAGCCTCACCTCAGGTTTCGTGCCCACTGAGTGGCGCAGAGCTACAGTTATCCCAATCCACAAGGGGGATCCACCTTGGATCCCGGAAACTACTGTCCCATCAGTCTGACAAGCCTTATCTGCAAGGCCATAGAGCGTATTATCATGGAACTTATAAACAAAGACATTGGCAACCTTCAAACACTGGACCCCACCCAGTTTGGGTTTGTGAAGGGCCGATCTTGTCTCCTGAACCTGATTGACTTCTTTGAATCAGTCTCCAGAGCCATGGACAAGGGTAAGGTGGTCCACACAGCCTATCTAGACCTTGCCAAGGCCTTTGACACCATTCCCCCACTCTGGAATCATAGATAAACTTACTAAGTTGGGCATTAATCCCTATGTCACCCAATGGGTTGCTAAATGGCTTACTGATAGAACCCACACTGTAAAAGTAGCCGACTCCAAATCCAGCTCCAGACAAGTGACAAGTGGAGTACCTCAGGGTTCAGTCCTGGGGCCACTCTTGTTTGGCATCTACTTCTCTGAAGTACAGGTCAACACTAAGGGACTCTGGCTAACAAAGTTTGCAGATGACTGCAAACTGGGAGCCATTATTGAATCCCCAAATGATGTGGATACTCTATAAAAGGGCCTTACAGAAACAGATGCTTGGTGCCAGAGCCATGGGCTCAAGCTCAATGCCAAGAAATGTATTGTTATCCCCTTTGGGAAAAAACATGTATCCATGAATTACCATATAGGTGACAGTACACTAAACACAGAAAGTGTGATAAGAGACTTAGGGACACAGGTGGACAGTGGACTCACCTTCAATAACCACATCACCACAACAGTCAGGAAATCCTTCTATGTGGCACACCTCATCATGAAGGGCTTTTCATCCAGAAAAAAGGAGGTCATTGTCCCACTGTACTCATCCCTCATTAGACCCATTATAGAATACAACGCCCCATTTGGGATGTACCTCTCAAGACATCTGCAACAACTGGAAAGGCCTCAGAAATACCTCACTAAAAGAATCACAGGCCTAAAGCAGATACCCTACGCTGACCACCTTAAAAAACTCCAGCTATACTCTGTCGCATATCGTCTACTCAGAGGTGATCTCTGCTTAACATACAAGGCCATGTCAAACCCAGAGCTGTTGGACATGCTACACTTAAATAAATCCCAATCCCTCAGAGCTACACGCTCCAGGGATCTAAACCTTGTCATCACAATAAACAAAACATGCTGGAGGGATAGGTTCCTGACCCAGAGACTCCCCAGACTCTGGAATAGATTGCCCATACATGTCAAGCAGAGTGCCTCTTTGGACCTCTTCAAGAGGAACCTTGACGATTGGATGGGAGAAAGGAAATTCACCCCAGGGATCACGTCAGTCGCCCTGCTAGACAGGGGTCCAGGAAAGTAAATAATGTGGCAAGAAATAGCCAGGGAACTGTTATGGCTAGGCTTGTATAGGCCCTAGGGCTGATAGCCTAGTACCAACCTATGAACCTATAATAAGTGGAATTAAGCTTGCTGCACATTGTAACAAAATGTATCGGTAGATTAGTTTTATGACTCTATGTAAAGTATGAGGAAAAATAAATTTATCCTGGTGCAGAACATGAACATAGCCAGGAGCCATTTAGGTATTAAGTTTGAGTTATAATTTTAAACTTGTTCAATTCATCTATTTGTTTTACTCAAAGTTGGAGAGAGTTCCACAGTTTTGAAACATTGTTAGAGTACAACGTTCCAGGCAGTGTTGTTTGCCTTGAAAGTGATTAGCAGACAGAAAAAGGAAAACATGGTAAATATGTCAGGGCTTCTCTCCTTCCTTGAAATAAATGCAGTACTTTTCCTAACTGTATGCCGTGGTATACTTGACATACGCCTGCCTGCTCTTTTCTTACCAACCATTTTACTCTGTCTGCTTATTGCTGCTTCTCTATAACATTTCCCAACCATTTTACTTTGTCTGCTTATTGCTGCTTCTCTATAACATTTCCCAACCATTTCACTCTGTCTGCTTATTGCTGCTTCTCTATAACATTTCCCAACCATTTTACTCTGTCTGCTTATTGCTGCTTCTCTATAACATTTCCCAACCATTTTACTCTGTCTGCTTATTGCTGCTTCTCTATAACATTTCCCAACCATTTTACTCTGTCTGCTTATTGCTGCTTCTCTATAACATTTCCCAACCATTTCACTCTGTCTGCTTATTGCTGCTTCTCTATAACATTTCCCAACCATTTTACTCTGTCTGCTTATTGCTGCTTCTCTATAACATTTCCCAACCATTTTACTCTGTCTGCTTATTGTTGCTTCTCTATAACATTTCCCAACCATTTTACTCTGTCTGCTTATTGCTGCTTCTCTATAACATTTCCCAACCATTTCACTCTGTCTGCTTATTGCTGCTTCTCTATAACATTTCCCAACCATTTCACTCTGTCTGCTTATTGCTGCTTCTCTATAACATTTCCCAACCATTTTACTCTGTCTGCTTATTGCTGCTTCTCTATAACATTTCCCAACCATTTCACTCTGTCTGCTTATTGCTGCTTCTCTATAACATTTCCCAACCATTTCACTCTGTCTGCTTATTGCTGCTTCTCTATAACATTTCCCAACCATTTCACTCTGTCTGCTTATTGCTGCTTCTCTATAACATTTCCCAACCATTTTACTCTGTCTGCTTATTGCTGCTTCTCTATAACATTTGCATTGTCTTCCCATATGATCAGTAAATACCCGTGTATTGTGGATGCGTGGTTAGTCTCTATGAGGTCTTTACTGTGGCTGCCTTCCAGAAAGAGGTACAAAGCATGATGTGCATTACTGTCTATAACGTTTCTAATATTTAAAGGTATATAACCAATACACTACATCGTTTTGTCTTTATTAAATATAGTCTCTTATAAGTATTCATTGCTGTGTTATGCATTACTATGCACTATTTTTAAATTATCTTTAACTACATTAAACACATTGTTGGCTTTTTATATTAAATCAGATCTTTATTCATATCAACACCTATCTTTAACTAATTAGGTAAATGGAAACACAGTCCATTTTCAGGGGCAACCTGAAAGCAATGTCTAGTTAAGTAACCTGGTCAAAGTCACACAGCCACAACAGCTCACAGCCTATATGCTCGTGCAAGCTGCCATAAGTACCCAGTACATATTTGAATAAGTACAACTGTTCATTCTTTAGTATCAAGCTGACAAACTATCTGACTATTTTCATTAGTGGTCTTTTAAAATTAAAATAATGTATTGGGCTCTTATCTGTGAACTTTTAATCTTCCCTCTGGAGGCAGTTCTGGTTGCTAGGATACTGGTGCAAACATAGTACAAGCACTTTCTTAGTTTGCATCTGACTCTGCTGGACTCAACATTATTGCCTTAAAGAGATGCCTTTAGTTTTTAGGTACAACTGAATATCTACTCTTAGAACCATATAAGATTTGATTCAATTGCTGATCCTGACACTTAATGATGCTAGGTTTTCATTGTTTCTCCTGCACACAGTTCTGGCAATTGTTTAGAGTACTTTTCATAATAATATCTCTGCCTCAACTATGGTATTTCTAGAACCTCTTTTTCCTTGCCTAGATTCTCTGGCATCAGTAAGACTGTAGGCCTTGGTAATTTGCTTTTTCATCTTCTACTAATTTAGGAACAAAGCTGGTAAGAGACTAAGATTCTGCACTGGAGTGTTTCTAATTTCCAGTTTTGTAGGATGTAATCATATTAGTTACTGAAAGTAGTCTTTCTCATCAGGTTTTTCACTATTTGGATATTTTTCCTACCAGGCCCTTACAATCAAATGGTCTTGTAGTTATATGCTTGAACAGCCATTTATGTTCAGATCAGTTAAATTTATATTATTGCATTGTTGGGCATTATTGAATATGAGAATACAGAGTACGTCTTTTTAAACACCTTTATTAAATTATCACTTAAGACATAAGCACTCACACATTAATAGACAAGAAAATAAATCATATTAACATTTTTAATTTACATACATTATATATTACACATATATTTTCTTTATAACAGGTCTCATTTAGTCTAACATTACATAAATTGTTCAATTTCTGCTTTACCTTAAGCCTCACTCCTCCTCCTAAACATTATTTTGCATGTATTATTCCCACAAAAAAAAATTATATGTATGCAATCTGTTCCTTCCCTTTTTTAAAGATTCCATTTCTAGACCTTTTTTCTCTTTTATAATATGCAACACTTCAAATGCAGTTGTTTCAGATTTTGATTTCCAGTTTTTGGTAATTTCTTTTTGTTAGCCAATAGAATTAATCTGAAAAGCAATATTTAATGCATTTATCACAATACCACCGTTAGTATCCACTGACTTAATCATTTCAGAGTGCTTGAAATTATAATTTCCCTTACTTTGTGGGTTATTCAAACTGAAATAAATCTGTACCAACTTGTCTCCATGGATATAGGTATCTGGCACTTTCAGGATGGCAATGGAGCATATCATTTATAACTTCTTCTTCTTGAGCTGGTCCATGTGGATTATTATTGTAATATCACAGTTCTGCACCACTTTCTGTTACTGTGTAGATCCCAAACAAGTACGTAATGCTTCTTGCTCGTATGTGTTTTTTGCATTCCAGCAAGCATTTGGATTCCTACTCAGTTTGCTAAAATAATCATTTCAACTTTGAACATTAAGCCTTGGACACATCCTATTTCTTTCCTAAAAAATAAGTAAGCCTGGATTTCCTTTCTTTCTAATGATAGTTGCTCTGGCCATCCTCTCACTGTCACTTCTTTAAGTACCCACAATTCTAAGTCTGTATCAGTACATCATTGAACTCCTTTCACTTTTTCTTCTGTTACTGATAACTGTGGTATCACCCAAAGAATCTGAAGTTCTTCTAAAAACTCTTCATTCTGCTCTGGTAAATATACATACAAATATTTCAAGCACAGGCATTAATGCCCTTCTAGCCTGCCACTATACCAAAACAGTTGTTCCCATATTGAGTCCAAGCTATTCTTAAAAATATTTAAACTAGTGCTTGCTTTAATGTAGTTTGGTAGTCTGTTTCATGCAATATGTGCTGCTCAATAAATCTGCTATGTGTAGCTCCTTGCTTAGTCTGTTTCCCTTTCAGATGCTTGTTTAGAGTAAATAACATCTTCTGTAATGTTGGAGGCACTTTGTATCAAGGATTTCCAAACATTCATTATAAGGGCGTGTTTTCATTTGAAATTGTTTGGCATAAATGTATTTATGGAATTTGCCTGCATCTATATACTGTTGTTAACAAATCGTTCAGTATTTGTGCTTACCTCCTTTATGTTTTTCAAATGATCAAAGTAGTACAGACATGGCAAGGTTGCAGATTAGATACTATCCTTGACTACCTAAACTTAGAATTAAGCATGCAGCAAAAAAGTTATTAGGAGGGTTAAAGTGAAGCTAGAATGTAGTTGTTTGGGTCATTTAGGTGATACAAGAAATTTGTTACTGCCCTGTAGCCAGTCTTTAAGTAAATAGATGGAAATAGTTACGTTTTTGACACTGCAAGTTTCAGGTGGTAAGGAACTGCAGACTTTCGGGAAGGAGTGACTTAATGCTGTGTCTCCAGGTTTTCCTGTTGTCCCAGAAACACTTGAAGGTTTGCTTTGGATTATTTCAGGATTCTGACTGGATGGTGTCAGTTTAGCAGGTAGAAAGAGAAAGAGAGGCCATAGCTTTTATGCAAAAGTTTAGACTGGTCTGAGGAAGCGTATTTTATATACGCGAAAGCGCTTACCGTCTCTGTAATAAAAGGTTTTTGGTATTTTGGATTCGACTAATTGTTCTGTTCGTGGTGAGTCCGAAGTTTCATTGTATGCTACCTTTACCCTTTCTAAACTCGTTCAGTTGTTGCTGCACTCACTGTGCTGTGCAATAATTAGTGCCTTTACCCTTTCTAAACTCATTTAGTTGTTGCAGCACTCACTGTGCTACACAATTATTAGTGCCTTAACTCTTTCTAAACTTGTTCAGTTTTTGCAGTGCTCACTGTGCTACACAATAATTAGTACCTTTACTCTTTCTAAACTCGTTCAGTTGTTGCAGCACTCACTGTGCTGTGCAATAATTAGTGCCTTTTCCCTTTCTAAACTCATTTGCATTCATAGTATATAGGCTGCATGCACAGCAAAAGACTATTATGTGTGTGTGTGTGTGTGTGTGTGTGTGTGTGTGTGTGTGTGTGTGTGTGTGTGTGTGTGTGTGTGTGTGTGTGTATGTGAGTATTATGCATATGTATGTATGTGTGTGTGTGTGTGTGTGTGTGTGTGTTATTAACGTGTGTGTGTTATTAACATGTGTGTGTTATGAATATATATGTATGTGAATGTGTTATGAACATGTGTGTGTATGTTATGAATATGTATGTATGTGAGTGTGTGTTATGAACATGTGTGTGTGTGTGTGTGTGTGTGTGTGTGTGTGTGTGTGTGTGCATGAATATCTATGTATGTGTGTGTTATGAACATGTGTGTGTGCATGTGTGTATGAATATGTATGTATATGTGTGTGTTATGAACATGTGTGTGTGTGTGTGTGTGTGTGTGTGTGTATTATGAATATGTATGTGTGTGTTGTGTGTTATGAACGTGTGTGTGCGTGCGTGTGTGTGTGTGTGTGTGTGTGTGTGTGTGTTATGAACATGTGTGTGTGTGTGTGTGTGTGTGTGTGTGTGTGTGGGTATGTGCTATGAATATTTATGTGTGTGTGTGTGTGTGTGTGTGTGTGTGTGTGTGTGTGTGTGTGTGTGTGTGTGTGTTATGAATATCTATGTGTGTGTTTTATGAATATGTATGTGTGTGTTATGAACATGTGCGTGTGTGTCTGTGTGTGTGTTATGAACGTGTATGTGTGTGTGTGTTATGAATATTTATGTATGTGTGTGTGTGTTATGATCATGTGTATATGTGTGTGTGTGTGTTATGAATGTGTGTGTGCGTGTGTGCGCGCGCGCGTGTGTGTGTGTGTTATGAACATGTGTGTATGTGTGTGTGTGTGTTATGAATGTGTGTGTGTGTGTGTGTCTGTGTGTGTGTGTGTGTGTGTGTGTGTGTGTGTATTATGCATATATGCTGACCCTCTTGTGGATGGGAAACCACAAATTTGTCCAAGTGCTTCCACCTGTGTCCCTCATTGACAGGGGCAAGAGGTGCTAAGTGAGGTTTCTTTTTGGGTGATAAACTCTTGGCTAGGCTTGTAAGGGCCTCAGGGCTTTTTACTGGTTTCTGCTTAAGCATTTCAGAAATGTATAAACCACGTTAGAGTATAAATAAAATGCTGGTTACTGCCACAGCACGCTTGCTTATAAACAAGTAAATAAATAGGGAAATAACTCAGGCAAGCGTCGACAGAGTGAGAAATAACATCCAATGTGTAAAAAATCCAAGCAATCCGGTCTTCTAAAACAGATAAATCAGTTTATTGCACAGATGAACCACAATAAGCGCTTTCACTAACTAGTAGCTTCTTCAGATCACAAACAGGAAGCACAATAGCCATGTGCTTTAAATATCTGCATGTTAATTAATCAACCAACTTTTAAAGCAGAAGCGCCGTAACACAAAACTTGAAAACTAAATATATAAACATAATATCATTGACATCTAAAATAGACAATAGTATATACATATTCTATTGAAAATTAAAATTAAAATAACTTCATTCCATGGAGAATGTAAAAACATATTATAAGCAGCATACTGTCAAGTATAGAAGTATATGCAGCCTAATACATAAATGCATGTGATAGTCATATTAAATAAAACCTTAATACATGCAAGTAATAATGCAAGGCAACTTATAAACTAAGCAAGGTAAATACCATCAGAAACATGATGAACTAGCAATAAAAATAGTCATATACAGATCGAGAGAACTATTATCAAACAAAATGGTACTTGTTATGGTAAGGTCAGTACATGAATGTATAACTGCATCTGTGTAAGAAGTGTATATAAGTGTAGTGTCTAAATAAATATATATATATCTAGATGTAAAATATGAGTGCATATGTACAAGAATAAATAAATAAATAAATAAATAAATAGAGGAATAAATTATCTAGAAGTATAAAGCTAAAAACCTTAACGAAACTGCAATGTGAAGTGAATAGGTTACCCAGAAAAAATGTATATGTGCAAGTATCAAAATACATTAAAATCTAAAATCTAAAAAATATATGAAGAATATAAAAAATATATCAGAACTTAGTATGCCTACGCTTCTTTAAATGTGGTTTGATAGATGCCCTTTCATTTAAGCCATGACCTCTATCAGCTCTCAACAAAATTATCCACCTACTTTCTCTGTCTTCAGTATGATTCATAATATCACCTCCTCTTACATTAGCATTCATTTTCTCCAGCACCCTAAACATAAACTTGTGTTCAGGACTTGTTTGTGTCACATGCTTGGCTAGTGCATTCTGCAGATTACCTTTCCTTATATTATAACAGTGTTCCCTTATTCTATCTCTTAGTACCCTGTTCGTTTTACCAACATAGAAACATGAACACAGTTCACATACAGCAAGATATATGACATCAGGTGTCATACAGTTGGCATTAGCTCGAGTGTATATTTCCTCTGTGTATCCGGATGTATAAATACTATACTAGAATCTATTAAGGAACAAAAATTGCATTGTCCACAAGGTGTTGTACCATAACTAAAGCTTGGGTGTATACCCTTGTTTGGTGGATAACAGAGCAATCTTTTAAGATTCTTCTTATTCCTGTATGTAAAAGATGGAGAATCACCTACAATCTTTGTCAGTGTGTCATCAGTATGTAGTATGTTCCAATTTTTAGAGATAATCTCTCTGATTTGTTTATTATCTGCTGTATATGAAGTCAGAAACCTAACTTTTGCATTAGTGACTTCTTTAACATTATTCATTACTAAAGGCTTGGGCCCAAAATATGGGGTACCTAATGTTGAACGTAAACTTAAAGCATTATCAAATTGTAAATCTACCTCCGTAGAATTATAGCCTCTCTCAGCAAACTTCTCTCCCAAATCATATAAGTCTGCCATAAAGCCTTTGTCATTGGAATTCAATCTAGACATTCGTAGGGTCTGTCCTTTCACTATATTACTGAAAACATACTTAGGGTGCATACTAGTTCTGAATAGTAAAGTGTTCCTGTAACAGGGTTTCCTAAAAATTCCAGTATTAAACATTCCACATTCAAGTTTTTCGATATATAGATCTAGAAATTCTATTTTCAATAATGAATATTTAATTGTAAATTTCAAGCATGGTGTAATATTATTCAAAACCATATTGAAACTAAGCAGTTCTTCTGTATTACCATCCCATAAAATAAACACGTCATCCACAAAACGACTATAGAATCTTACATATTTCTTAAACATATATTCTTTAAATAGAAACTGTTCTTCCCAGTAGGCTAGGAACATGTTGGCGTAGCTATTGGCACAGGGAGTGCCCATAGCTACGCCATCTAATTGCTGATAAATATTATCAGTGAACATAAATACATTATTTTCCAGCACTAACTCAAGGAAGTGTACCAATAAGTCAATTAAAACATTGCCATAGGTACTATGTTCTGTGAGATAGTTACTAACATAAGCTAGACCAAGGTCGTTGGGGATGACTGTGAACAATGATTGGATGTCAAAAGTTACTAAAATCAAATTGTGGATGGTATCCATTTGATTATTAAAATAGTACAAATCTGTTAGAAACTGTTTAGAATCACGTAATACAAATTCATTATTATTTAAAATACACCTTAAATGTTTCTCAATAAAAACTGACAAGTGCTCCGTAACCCATCCTTGCCCTGAGACTATTGGTCTCATGGGTGGCTTAGTAATACTTTTGTGTATTTTGGGTATTCCATGTATAACTGGGATGGTAGGCATCTTAATATATAAATAATTAAACTCATTTCTATTTATTAAGTTACTTCTATAAATATCAGTTAAAATACCATGTACATACGCACACATTTCATAAACCTTAGTAAAATCAATTCTTGTATAAAACACATCACTTAGCATAGTATACATTTCATTTTGGTAATCTATGGTATCAAGTACTACAACACCAGAGCCTTTATCTGCTGGCCTAATTGTTATATTTAAATCATTTCTTAAATTATAGAGGCTCCTTCTCTCCTGGTATGACAGATTATTGTTAAAATTATTCAATCTCTTTTTATGAAAATACTTATAAATTTCATCTTCTGTAGTGCGTAAATATGCTTCAATTAATGGATGATTGACGGGTGTATAGTCGCTCAGATTCTTAAACATAAATCTATCATTGCTAGTAGTTGACTCACTATCAATCTCATTGGTGGAAGTGCCATTATAAATGTACTTGAGCATAACATTTCTGCAAAACATTCTAACATCTATGATGGTTTCATCTAGCATACTATTGCTATAAGGGATGAAACTTAGTCCTTTGACTAATAAATTAATGTCATGCTGTGATAGCGGAACACTGGACAAATTAAAAACTAAATTTTGTTGTGGTTTGTCCACATTTTCTTTAGCGTTGTGTTGGTGAGTGGCTCCCCTGAAAACTTCCTTTTTTGTCGCCCTCGACTGTTCGAGCGTGTTCTGCTTAAGTTCTTCTCCTGGCGTATAGCTAAAGGGAAGGAAAGATTTAAAGCTGCTCCTTTATTAAATTCATTTGTTTTAGATCTAACAACCTGCTCTTGACCATTCAGCAGTCTATTCTTAACTACATTCACAGTAGGGTATAAATTTGCATTTTCATTCATACTGTTATGCGTTATATGTATGACATCTATAGAGTCATTGCTAGTTGCTATTTCTTCATTACTAGCAGCTAAGTTAGTAGAGAGACAAATGTCAGCAGATATAGTATTGGAATCAGCATGTTCAATGTCAATGGTTGGGGCTTCTCCTGCAACTTCTAATACATTAGAAACAGCTGCAGGAGATACAGCCACTTTACCAGTGCTCTGTAGAGTCTTATGCTGTTGAAAAGGTAAAGTACCTTGCTTGATAGCAGATGCAGGCATACGTTCTGGGAGACGCCTTTCCCAGACAAAAACTTGCCCTGTTTTAAAATCTTGTATATCCCTTGAAGCTTTGCTTTGTTTCTGCTGAAATAATTTACGCTCATAGGCAGATACAGAGTCCAATATATTATCAAACAAATCATGTATAGCCAACTCTGTATAGTCTTTAAACAACTGTTGCTGTAAATCATTGATTTTACTGGTTAAAGCTTGTTCTTTGGGTTTGAAGAAATCAATCAACAGTTGTAAATATTTACGGCTAGTCTCAATGTTTATCTGCTGCCATAATGACAGCAGTTCTGGGTACTCATTGCCTTGACTAGGCATAGAGAACACCCTAAGCCCACGTGGTATAATGGCATTATCTAAACAGAATTGAAAATGCTGCCTTTGCATTTGTAAGCGTTTAAGTTTATAAAAATGTTTCTCTATGTCATTAAGTATTAAATTAGCTCTCTGAAAATCCATATCACGCTCACCCATATTAGCTGGTAGTTGTTCAGTTGTTAGCGACCATAATGTAGTAAGAGTCCCATCAAGGTGCTGTTTAAACTTGGCTTCCATCGCTGCCTTGCCCCGGTGTTCACTTCTGGGCTTATATGGAAGCTCAATATCCGCCATAACTTTAGTAGAATGTCCAGTAGCTGAAAGCTCACTCGTAGTCTCGTAACCAACGTAAAAGATGTATAAAGCACGTTAGAGTATAAATAAAATGCTGGTTACTGCCACAGCACGCTTGCTTATAAACAAGTAAATAAATAGGTAAATAACTCAGGCAAGCATCGACAGAGTGAGAAATAACATCCAATGTGTAAAAAATCCAAGCAATCCGGTCTTCTAAAACAGATAAATCAGTTTATTGCACAGATGAACCACGATAAGCGCTTTCACTAACTAGTAGCTTCTTCAGATCACAAACAGGAAGCACAATAGCCATGTGTTTTAAATATCTGCATGTTAATTAATCAACCAACTTTTAAAGCAGAAGCGCCGTAACACAAAACTTGAAAACTAAATATATAAACATAATATCATTGACATCTAAAATAGACAATAGTATATACATATTCTATTGAAAATTAAAATTAAAATTAAAATAACTTCATTCCATGGAGAATGTAAAAACATATTATAAGCAGCATACTGTCAAGTATAGAAGTATATGCAGCCTAATACATAAATGCATGTGATAGTCATATTAAATAAATAAAACCTTAATACATGCAAGTAATAATGCAAGGCAACTTATAAACTAAGCAAGGTAAATACCATCAGAAACATGATGAACTAGCAATAAAAATAGTCATATACAGATCGAGAGAACTATTATCAAACAAAATGGTACTTGTTATGGTAAAGTCAGTACATGAATGTATAACTGCATCTGTGTAAGAAGTGTATATAAGTGTAGTGTCTAAATAAATATATATATATCTAGATGTAAAATATGAGTGCATATGTACAAGAATAAATAAATAAATAAATAAATAAATAAATAAATAAATAGAGGAATAAATTATCTAGAAGTATAAAGCTAAAAACCTTAACGAAACTGCAATGTGAAGTGAATAGGTTACCCAGAAAAAATGTATATGTGCAAGTATCAAAATACATTAAAATCTAAAATCTAAAAAATATATGAAGAATATAAAAAATATATCAGAACTTAGTATGCCTACGCTTCTTTAAATGTGGTCTGATAGATGCCCTTTCATTTAAGCCATGACCTCTATCAGCTCTCAACAAAATTATCCACCTACTTTCTCTGTCTTCAGTATGATTCATAATATCACCTCCTCTTACATTAGCATTCATTTTCTCCAGCACCCTAAACATAAACTTGTGTTCAGGACTTGTTTGTGTCACATGCTTGGCTAGTGCATTCTGCAGATTACCTTTCCTTATATTATAACAGTGTTCCCTTATTCTAGAGGGAGAGAGGCTATAATTCTACGGAGGTAGATTTACAATTTGATAATGCTTTAAGTTTACGTTCAACATTAGGTACCCCATATTTTGGGCCCAAGCCTTTAGTAATGAATAATGTTAAAGAAGTCACTAATGCAAAAGTTAGGTTTCTGACTTCATATACAGCAGATAATAAACAAATCAGAGAGATTATCTCTAAAAATTGGAACATACTACATACTGATGACACACTGACAAAGATTGTAGGTGATTCTCCATCTTTTACATACAGGAATAAGAAGAATCTTAAAAGATTGCTCTGTTATCCACCAAACAAGGGTATACACCCGAGCTTTAGTTATGGTGCAACACCTTGTGGACAATGCAATTTTTGTTCCTTAATAGATTCTAGTATAGTATTTATACATCCGGATACACAGAGGGAAATATACACTCGAGCTAATGCCAACTGTATGACACCTGATGTCATATATCTTGCTGTATGTGAACTGTGTTCATGTTTCTATGTTGGTAAAACGAACAGGGTATTAAGAGATAGAATAAGGGAACACTGTTATAATATAAGGAAAGGTAATCTGCAGAATGCACTAGCCAAGCATGTGACACAAACAAGTCCTGAACACAAGTTCATGTTTAGGGTGCTGGAGAAAATGAATGCTAATGTAAGAGGAGGTGATATTATGAATCATACTGAAGACAGAGAAAGTAGGTGGATAATTTTGTTGAGAGCTGATAGAGGTCATGGCTTAAATGAAAGGGCATCTATCAGACCACATTTAAAGAAGCGTAGGCATACTAAGTTCTGATATATTTTTTATATTCTTCATATATTTTTTAGATTTTAGATTTTAATGTATTTTGATACTTGCACATATACATTTTTTCTGGGTAACCTATTCACTTCACATTGCAGTTTCGTTAAGGTTTTTAGCTTTATACTTCTAGATAATTTATTCCTCTATTTATTTATTTATTTATTCTTGTACATATGCACTCATATTTTACATCTAGATATATATATATTTATTTAGACACTACACATATACACTTCTTACACAGATGCAGTTATACATTCATGTACTGACTTTACCATAACAAGTACCATTTTGTTTGATAATAGTTCTCTCGATCTGTATATGACTATTTTTATTGCTAGTTCATCATGTTTCTGATGGTATTTACCTTGCTTAGTTTATAAGTTGCCTTGCATTATTACTTGCATGTATTAAGGTTTTATTTATTTAATATGACTATCACATGCATTTATGTATTAGGCTGCATATACTTCTACACTTGACAGTATGCTGCTTATAATATGTTTTTACATTCTCCATGGAATGAAGTTATTTTAATTTTAATTTTAATTTTCAATAGAATATGTATATACTATTGTCTATTTTAGATGTCAATGATATTATGTTTATATATTTAGTTTTCAAGTTTTGTGTTACGGCGCTTCTGCTTTAAAAGTTGGTTGATTAATTAACATGCAGATATTTAAAGCACATGGCTATTGTGCTTCCTGTTTGTGATCTGAAGAAGCTACTAGTTAGTGAAAGCGCTTATCGTGGTTCATCTGTGCAATAAACTGATTTATCTGTTTTAGAAGACCAGATTGCTTGGATTTTTTACACATTGGATGTTATTTCTCACTCTGTCGACGCTTGCCTGAGTTATTTACCTATTTATTTCAGAAATGTGTTTTCCTGTTGATAGCCCCATTCCAAGATTACAACTTGATCCAGTAGCTTTTTAAGAGGCATAGTTATTGTAGACATTTTAGGTATATATTTGTAAGATGCTGTAACTCTTCCAGAAAACTCATTAATACCACCTTCTCTTCTGGTCCACCATGGACCCTGGTAACTATAGACTCATTAGTCTCACTAGCCTCATATGTGAAGCTATGGAGCACATTAGCTCAACTCTCATTAATCTGAACATTGAAAAACTCTTAATCCTGGACCATTTTCAATTTAGTTTTGTCAATGGTTTTGTCAAAGGAAGGTTCTGCCTCTTTAACCTCTTTAATTTATTTGGAAAAGTAACCAAAGTAGTGGATAGCAGTTATGTTGTATAAGTAACATATCTGTACCTGGCCAAGACTTTTGACACTATCCTTCAGGTTGGCATTCTTGACAGACTTGTAAATCAGAATATAAATCCTTAGGTTGTAAGATGGATAGCTAACTGGTTGTCTGAGGGAACTTGTGAGGGAAGAGCTGCATGTGCTACTTCTGAACTCTAAAAAGTTACCAGTGGTGTACCACAAGGCTCAGTGTTGGATTCTCTCCTATTTGTCATTTATTTCTCAGATCTTCAGGACAATACTCCTAGTCTATGTTTATCTAGGTTTGAAGAAAGGTTTAAACTGGGAGTTGTTATTCAATCTTTGACTGACTCATAATTACTCCAACAAGGGTTAGACCCTGTTTAACAGCTGGTACACGAACCATGGCCTTAAATTAGATATGAAAAATGTACCATAGTTCATTCTGATAACATATTTGCTCGTACCATATAGGTGACATGCCTCTCCAATCACATATTGAGATAAAGGATCTAAAATCTTTTGTTGATAATTCCTTATCGTTTGACCATCATGTCTCTGGTCTACATTCAAAGAAGTTTTAATTCCTATTTACTCATTTCATCAGACCCATTACTGAATAAAGTACACCTTTTGGTATGCACTTGTGTAATAATAACATTCAACTTGTGAGCCATCAGAAATTCATAACTAAAAAGATTAGCAGCTTAAAAAATGTAGTTGTCATGAAAGACTGGCTGCCCTCTCCCAGTATTCAGTCTTTGGTATGTACAGTATTCAGGATAGGTATTTGATTGTGTAGATTTTCTTACATACATTTACTTTGTGCTTAGACTAGAATGCATTCCACCATGTTCAAAATCTTATAAGCCAAATAACCCGAAATATTTAGCCAATCATTTTTAAAATTACGTTTCCTGATACAGGGCTCCTACAAGAGAGAGATAATCCTTGACTTTCTCTTTCTCTTTTTATATTCCCAAATATAATTTACTGGGTGTTCTGAAACTTCTAGAATGTGCACGCTGCTTTACTTCCAGTGCCTTTCAAAATCAATACTTTAAATTATTTTCTTTCAAACAGTTACACTCATCACTTATATCTAGCTTAAATTTGGTACATTGTTTATTAATTCTGAGCTTCTGCTGCTATCAGTGTATGTTTTACTTTTCATTTTAAGATAGAGTACACCTTGAAGGCAACTAGTCAAGATGCTAGACCATATATCTGAATATGGATATGCTTGAATAAAAGTGTACTGGATAATTTACACAGCAGCTTGTCTTGGCAACAGACTGACAGTCTGATTGATTATCTTGATACATTTCTTCTCTCTTGATTTCACAGCATCAGTTCTTTCTACTTTAAAAGTACCCACAAACAACTAATTTTCCTGTTTTGCCTTAATAACTTGCAAACTCCATCAAACATTTACATTTTGTTTTCTGGTCTTAATAAAATGATTTCATTAAAGCAGTACCTAATCTAACAAACTGTCTAAATGCTGGGCACATCTTACTGTTATGCGTATACCTCGTGCATTAGCCTTGAATTTCAACTACATCATGATTCCTGTGCACTTAATGACCTTCTTTTGCATTCCCATTATGTTTGTGGGACATTTGCACATTAGGATTTATTTTCACTTCGTTTGACTCCTACACACATGTTGTTGTGTCTTTCGGCCACAGCAGAACTCCGGTCCGTTAATGATTGGCAGTCGATTTTTACGTGCTGAGTTGCCAGCTCTGACGCACAACCTTCAACGAAGGTACGCCTATTCACGCATGTCTCCACACAGAAGATGCTCTAGCTGAGAATCGAACAGCAAAAAAGGTTAAAACACTTGGTATTGAACAAAGCAGGGTTTGAGACCTGGTATAGGAAAATTGTGATTAGCAGGTTGGAGGTTGGCATAATGGTTAAGGTGTTTATCTGACAGACACAAAGTATAGGGTTTGGCTCTCATCTTTGAAGAAAATTGGCTAGACTTAAAATGGCTCACAAGGACAGCTAGCCTAGTACTTACCTATGAACGTACTCATATCTTTAGTTAATATCTTTAACAATTTACTTCTAATTTCACTCACTGTGCAGACACCAGCAACGTTAGCTAAGGTGAGATCCTTATTTCTTAAAAAAAGAAAAAGGATGTACTAGATCCATGTGAGAGAGTAGCGTTTCAAGAAGATACTTATCTTAAAAGCATGTCCTTTAACTGACTTATACCACAATCTATTTTGTTTCTTATTAACAGATCATACAATTCAACAAATTCAATGTCTTTGGCTTAATTCTTAAGCATCTTTAGTTTCCACTGAGCACTGGTTTCTTGTAAAGAATGTGTTAAGAGTAAATTATAGACTTTTCTAGGTTCTTAATAATTAGTTAAAAATTACAATAAAATCCTCTCCTAGCTAGTTTTTACTGTGTCATTCCTTAAAACCTCTTGTAAAAGAGGATGATAGGATATATGCAAATGATATATTTCTTCCTGTGTGTTAATTTTTCTTTATCATTGTCCTCTTATTAAGGGCTATAAGTGTTAAATGGCTTCAGAATTACTTCCTCTGTGAGCTTCAGAAACATAGCATGCTGCACCTTTTAAGGGTGTTTGACTCTTCTCTCACCTTTAAGAATAAATCACATTTCAGAATTGGTACCTTCCCGTTTACAGATTTGCATAAGTTCCTTTCCAATCCCTACATTAAGAGCAACAACATGAGACATAAATATCAACTAATTCTAGACAGGCCTATAAATAATTCTGGCTGAGAGTAACCACAGATGATTGCCACCTTTTCCTCACTGGCTTAATGAAATAGCTGCCACAATATATCCAAGGTACCAGGCCTATTCTAGGCCAATATGGCCTAACTGGTCTTACTGGCAATCAGTCCAGTCTTCCTAAGGGATTGGCTACTGCCTATAAAGTAGATAAATGTCTGGTGCTGACTGTAGATGATTATATTGTCCAGGTATGGAGCTGCATTGTGACTCTCTGGCCATACAGGCTTGTCCATCAACCACTGGAAAGTTACAAGGACTTGACAACATATTTTGGAAGACTGCATAGGAAACCCATCTTGTCTTTTTCTCTGTCTATGAGAGGCATCTCCCAGCACTCCCTGGCTAGATTTATGGTTGTGAGGTATCTACAAAAGAGAAGTGGTAGGGTAAGGTAGGCATCAAACTGCAAAACAGTTTGACTTTCTTAAGTCAGTACAAATGCATATGGATCCTTCTGGCTTGAACCCAGCACAGTAGATTTACTACACCTGCTATCCAGTATGAGACGTTTGCTTTAACAGCAGCATCTTCCCATTTAACCACATGAATCCTGTGAAACCAGACCTTCACCCATTTGTGTGAGTCTGCTCCAGTGCCATGTGTTATTACCTTAATTTATACCTCTAATAAAGAAAACATGTCTATAGTTTTATTTATAATTTTTTTCATCTGAGTTCCTTTGTGAGCAGACTGTTTTCTGTATTCTTATCTGTGGTTCAAAAAACTACAGTTGTGTACATTTACCATAAATGCGGATGTTCGAGTGTATTCACTGTTGCAGTCATCACATTTGGGTTATCTGCTTGCAGTAGCCCTCAGTCGGCCTGATTATCAAAGTCTTGGGTCCTACATCAGTTGCTGTCTCATCTTCCGTGATGTCAGGTAGTCAGGGATATAAAGCATGCAGCCGACGCCATTACATCAGTTTTTCTTGCCCAAGATGTCAGGTGCCCCCTTAATGGGAAGCAATTAAATAAATATATACAAGGTTATACCTCCAACAAAAAAGCAAATACACCAAGAAGCTTTTAAGCATAGTAAAGGAGAGTAGAGGTATAGGGGGCTGGAGGGAGGGTAACCAGGACTGCAACAGTGAATACACTCGAACATCTACATTTATGGTAAGTGTACACAACTGTACTATGTTCTTCGTATTTCACTGTTGCAGTCATCACATTTGGGTAGATTCCCAAAGCTAAAAATGGGAGGAGGAATTTAGATAGCATTAGGACCAGCTATAAGGCCCTGCAAGACTGCAGTGGCAAAGCCAGTTCTGGATTTAGAGAAAATTGGCAAATGGTAATGCTTGGTGAAAGTATGTACAGAACTTCAGGTAGCAGCTTCTAGGATGTCCCTGGTAGGGACACCTCTGAGAAAGGCTGTAGAGGTAGATGCAGCCTTGGTTGAATAGGGTCTAATCCCCTGTAGGATAGGTTTTCCATGATGCTTATAGCAGAAATGAATGCAATGGCCTATCCATTTAGAAATGGTTTGCTTTAAAATAGCCTTCCCCTCTGCCCCTGCAGCAAATGCCACCAGCAGTTGATCAGATTTCCTTTGAGGTTTAGTCCTGTCCAAGTAAAATCTAAGTTGTCTGTGCACATCTAAGGAGTGCAGTATCTGTTCCCCTTTGTTTTCTGGATTAGAAAAGAAGGTTGGCAAATGAATGAACTGATTAAGAGCCACACTGGATACCACCTTGGGCATGAAGGAGGGATTGGTCCTGAGGGACACTCTGTCCGCATGAAAGATAATGAAAGGCTCCACTGCCATAAGGGCCTGTAATTCAGATACCCTTCTTGCTGAAGTGATTGCTAAAAGGATGGCTGTTTTCCAAGAAAGGAATTTTAAATCTGCACTTGCAGCTGGCTCAAAAGGAGGAAGAGTGAGTTTTTCCAATACAAAGTTGAGATCCCAGGCTAGAGTTAGGGCCCTCCTGGGTGGTCTTAAGTTTTTGACCCCTCTGAGGAACTGCTTGAGCAGTGGATGAGAGAAGGGGTGTGGTTCTGTGTTATAATGAGCTGAAATGGCTGAGGCGTGACTTTTGATGGAGGAAAAAGAAAGGCCCTTGTGAAGCATCTCAGTTAAGTATTGAAGAATCTGAGGTAAATTTGGTGCTGCTGTGCCCATCCCTTGAGTTTGGTTCCAGGCACAGAATCTTTTCCAGTTTTCAGCATAAGATTTTGTAGTACTAGGCCTCCTTGCCTCCAAAATGGCATCCAACACTGTTTTAATGAGGGATGGTAGCGGAGAGATAAGGTAATTAGCCAGGCTGCCAGGTTCAGGGTTTGAAGCTGAGGGTGCAGAACCTGATTCTCCTGTTGTGACAACAGGGTAGGCGTCTGACACTGTGCAAGAGGGGGTACCAGTGTTGGCGTGGCCAGTCTGGTGCAATCAATATCTTCCTTGGTTTGTCCTGTTAGATCTTTAGTAGTACTTTGAGGAGGAGAGGCAGAGGAGGAAAGGCATAAACTGATAGGTTTTTCCAGCTGAAGGACAGTGCATCCACTTTCCAAGCTTGTTTGTGGGGAGTCCTTGTGCAGAATTTGTCCAATTGGTAGTTCTGGGGGGAGACTATCAGGTCTATATCTGGTCTCCCCCATTTGTTTGTCAACATGTTGAAAGTCTTTGCTTCCAGTTTCCACTCATGTGGGTCCATGATATTTCTGCTTAGTTCATCCGCCAGTGTGTTTAGTTTTCCTGGCAGGAATTGAGCCTGTAGATGCACTTGGTAGCTCAAGGCTGTGTTCCATAGAGCCATGGCTAGTCTGCAGAGAGGTTAAGAATGGTTGCCCCCTGCATGTTTATGTACCACATAACATTGGTGTTGTCTGTTTTTACCATTAATTGTCCTGGAAGAATGTGGTCTTTGAAGGCTGTCAGAGAATTCTGTACAGCTAACATTTCTTTTTGATTGATATGCAGGTGCATTTGACTTGGGTTCCATTTGCCCTGAATGCACTTCCCTGCCAGGTGAGCCCCCCATGCATAGTCTGATGCGTCTGTTGTTAGGGTTTGGGTGGCAGGGGGTAGAGTGAATGGTAATCCCTTGTTTTAGTGGCAGGACTCTGCCCACCAAACGAACTCTAACCGTAGGCAAGGTATGATAGGAATCATTGCTTCTAGGTCCTGAGAATGTTGACACCATAGGCTTTTTAGATACCATTGTAGTTTCCTCATATGCAGTCTTGCATATGGAATTAGTAGAATGCAGGAGGTCATAAACCCCAAGGCTTGCAGTGTTTGCCTTGCAGATAGCAGGGGTTTTGTGGCCATTAGTTTGAAGTTACTCTGGCTCTCCTTTTAGAACTCATCACTGTCTTAATCTAAAGCAACTAGGATGGCTAGAGTTCCTAAACCAGCTTCAATTTCACCAGCTTGTCATAGCCCATAAGACCCTGTATCAACCCACCAACACTCCAATACTCTCTAGCCTCATTACCCCTTACAACAATCTAAAAAATTTATGCTCTTCAAACAAACCGCTCAACACCAGCAGGTCCAACAACTTAGCAGGAGACTCTCTGTTCTCTAATACTGTTGGAAAGCACTGGAATCTTCTTCCCACAGAACTCATATCTCTGTCTTCATTGACACTTTTTAAACAGAATCTAAAACTATTTCTCAGTACACATTGGTTATGCCCCTTTACTAACCCTGACTAACTTTCTCTCTATACACTAATTTGAATACTCTTCATCTTTATAGACTTATCCTTAATGAACCAAAGACCATGATATTGCAATTTAAAAATATGTATATATGTATATAGTAACATCTCTTGCACATTACCTTTTACTGTTTTGTGTTATGCTCACTATGAGTATTGTATTTTTTTATTAACAACAGCTGTTATACGCTTGGACTGTTGCAACATACTATATTGTATTTGTGTATGTGTCTTGGAGCTTTTCTCCCCGGGCCTCTACTGAAAATGGACATGTATCCAGTTAGACTAGCTCGGTCAACAAATGTAAAATAAATAAATAAATAAAATAAAGTTAGCTGTCAAATGAATTTGTTTCTCTGGCGTGAGGAAAGATGTCTGGGAAGTTGTGTTCAAGCTTGCTCCCAGGAATATAATTTGTTGACAGGGTACCAGATGCGATTTGCTTTTGTTTATGGTGTACCCCAGACAAGTTAGCACCTTTTGTACAAATGCCAGATGATTCAAAAGTATGTCCTGGCTTTCTGCCTGAATTAGACAATCATCCAGGTATGGCTATATTTGAATATTTCTTTGCCTGCAAAATGCAATGACTGGAGCTAGGCACTTTGTGAATACCCTGGGTGCAGTAGATAAGGGCAGTGCAGAAAACTGATAGTGCATGTAGCCTGCTTAGAAGCATAAGTATCTACTGCAAGATTCCCTGATTGGGATGTGCAGGTAGGCTTCCTTTAAATCCAGTGTTGCCAACCAGGCATCTTTGCCTAGCATAGGAAGCAACTGGTGAAGAGTTAGCATCTTGAATTTTGGAATCACCAAAAAGGTGTTTAAGGTAGATAGGTCCAGGATAGGACGCCATGAGTTGTCTTTTCTGGGTACCAGGAAAAGTCTTGAGTAGAAACCTTGTCCCTTTTCCTCTTCTGGTACAGTCTGAATAACCTTTATGCTTGAGAGAGAGAGAGTACTTGCTTTTGAGCCTCTGCCCACTGATTTGGGGGTAGATCTGGCCAATCGTTTGGGGTTGGTAACATGTGGAATTGAAATCTGTATCCTTGTGAAACTACATTTAATACCCATTTGTCCTGGGTAATGAGTTCCCAGTTTTTTGCCTGCAGAGCAATCTTTCCCCCTAAAGGAGCGGTCAGTTGAGAAGTGCTTGGAAGTTTTAAAGTTAAGTCATTAAGACAGTTTGCCATAGGGGGGAGTCTTACTACTCCCTGATTTGGAAGTGGGAGCTCCCCACTGCTTAGTTCTGTGCATACCCTGGGACTGAAGCCTGGGTGTTCTGCTGGATCTGGGTTTGGACTGAGAAGGCCTGGAAGAGGCTGGAAAGGACCAATTCTTAGAGGGTCAATGCCTACTAAATCTTGAAGGCTGTCTTCTTCTTCTTCTTTCGGCTTTTCCCAGTTAGGGATCGCCACAGCGGATCACCTGTCCGCTCATGATTGGCAGTGGAGTTTTTTACGGTGTCGAGTTGCCAGCCCGGCACCCAACCTTCCACATAAGGTACACACATGCACACACTCATGCCATCTTGAAGGCTGTACTTGTAGGAAATCTTTAACAGTTTACATAGATTTAGCTTTTTCCCTCCATCTTTTTAAGAACTTCTTCTGCTTTTATTGCCAAAAAGGCAGTCCTGATTTAAGGGAGCATCCAGTAGTTTAGCTTTAACATGATCTGGCAAGGATTGCTCCTTCAGCCAAACATGCCTTCTAAGTACAGACCCAGTGACAACAGCCCTGCAAGATGCCTCTAGTGAATCAAAACCACATTGCAAAGTACGTTTTCCAACTTGTTCATCAGAATGCATTAAATCCTGTAAATCCTTATTTTCAGCACAATCAGGAATCAACATAATTTTCTGTTTAAGCAATCCAATAATATGCTGCTGATACTTTAACATATGAAACTGGCGGTTTAAGGCCTTAATGGCCAAGGTTGCAGAAGTGTATACCTTCTTACCCCATCTACCCAGCACCCTGGAGTCTCTATCAGAGAGGGTAGGATTTTTGGCAGTAGTAGTCTTAATGCCCTTGGGTCCCTGTGAAATGGTCTCAGGATCTGCAGTAGGCTTTTTAAAAAGGAACTTGTGAGAGACAGGAACCCTGTAATATCTATCAAGTTTTCTGGGAGCAGGATATAAAGAGTCAGGGGCCAAGCTAGATTCCGAAAAGACATCATCAACAATGTAGTACAGGAGGGATAGCTAATGGCCTGTGCTGGGGCAGGAGTAAGAAAACCCTAAGCCTCTTTTTAGAATCGGAGTAATCCTGGCTTTCCCAACGAAAATGCTCCCTATGATTATGCAAGGTTTCACCAAAAGAGAAATCCTCTGGGGGGGGGGGGGGGGCAGAGGAAATAGAGTCCTCTGCATCAGAATCCTCATAGGTAGATAAGGGTAAATCCTGGTCATCAGAGGAAACAGACATTTCAGAATCCTGGTCAGAAGTATCATAAGCAAATTCAGTCCTAGGTCTCTTAGAGGGGGAAGGTTGGCTTCCCCTGATTAAAGTAATAAGGTCTTCAGCGATTCTTATCATTTGTTTTTTAGGCATAGAGGCCTGATCATGTGGTCTGGGCATCGGTTTTCTATGCATGGTTCGAGATTTAGGAATTGAAGAAGAAGATGGTGTCGGTTTAATATGCAAGTCAGTAGGCCTGAATACACCCACAGAAGCTGATGCCTGCACAGCAGCTCCAGACCCATCCAAGGTAGAGACATCTGCAGGTTCCATGGTTGAAACATCTCGCGGCATACCGGACTCCAAATGGGTCTCAGTAGAGGCCTGCAAATCTGAAGTAGTGGGTATCAGGAGCTGCGAAAGCACCTCACTGAGTAGCAGCGAACTGGTGACTGGCTTAGGAGAAACATCGTCGGCAGCTTTGAACCTAGGCAGTCTGTCTCTGTCTTTATCTTTGTGTTTTTTCAGAATGTCGGTAGTCGGATGGCTTACTGAAGACATATCTGGATAATTGAATCGAGTACCAAAATATTTAGAGGCGTAAATATACCGACGATGAATAGTTCGCTGCTTAAATAAGGCACAAAACCGACAGTGAGGTACGTCATGGTCAGGGCCTAGGCAAGGAATACAGTACAAATGGAAATCTTTATGAGGTATTTCCTTTCCACAAGAAATACAATTATTGAATTTTACTGACATCGGTTTAGAGCAAGAAAAAGTTTCCCCAATGGGGTACTTAGCTTTAGTTGAAGACTTCGGTTCTGAAACTCGAAAATGAAAATTTCAGGAGTCGGCCAACCAGCACTTGCGAACTGCTTCTGCTTCAGGCACCACATGGCAAGAAAGACTGATGCAATGGCGTCGGCTACATGCTTTATACCCCTGACTACCTGACGTCACGGAAGATGAGATAGCAACTGATGCAGGACCCAAGATTTTGATAATCAGGCCGACTGAGGGCTACTGCAAGCAGATAACCCAAATGTGATGACTGCAACAGTGAAACATGAAGAACATCAGGCTGCACAACTTAACCCTGGTTACAAGGGGGCACCATACATACCCATCACAATGTGAGATAGAACATTTAAATATAGCTATGTTGTTCAATAGGATCATAGACTTAAATGATCAGACGAGATACAATGCAAATGAGCCAAAAGGCCATTACTGCTTTGTCTGTACCTACCTTTAGGCCTTGCCTCCCTTTTCAAAGAAGGTCAGGTCAGTCATACCAGGGGTGAAGTTATGAATACACATCAAACTATCCAACTATTTGTAAATGTATACAATATGTCACCCTGCATAACTTGGAAAGGAAGTTTGTTCCAGAGAAGGCGTAGGCACTCATGACACAACTATCCTTCCATCTTGTGTTATTTATTTGTTGCATTAGATTTAGATTTCTAACCCTAGTGTTACTTAAACTGTTTGATTCTTGGAGAGAAATTGGACTTCTGTATCACTTATAGCCATACAAGCAAAGCAGAAATCACTTCTAATGAGTCTATTTGATATTGAATGTAGAGGTAAACTTTCCTATCTCTCCAGGTAACACAAGTCTTTTAAGCGCAATATTGCGTTGCAATTTTAATTAAGTGGACATCCTTATTTATTAACAAAGGAAAAGGATGTACTAGACCCAAGTGAGAGAGTAGCTTTTCAAGAAGATGTTACGTTAAAAGCATGTCCTTTAAAGGTCTTTCATTTAATTCCTAACCTTCTTCGATATCCATTGAGCACTGGTTTCTTGGAAGAAATGCGTTTGCTTGATATGCTTAGTAGAGTGCATCCTAAATGTGGGCATTGTTCTCAGTGACTAGTATAATCAGTGCATACTACATGGAGATTATACTTAGTAGGCTGCATCCTAAATGTGGGCATTGTACTCCGTGACTAGTATAGTCAGTGTATACTACAAGGAGGTTATACTTAGTAGGCTGCATCCTAAATGTGGGCGTTGTACTCAGTGACTAGTATAATCAGTGCAAACTACATGGAGGGTATGCTTAGTAGGATGCATCCTAAATGTGGGTGTTGTACTCCGTGACTAGTATAGTCAGTGCATACTACATGGAGGTTATGCTTAGTAGGCTGCATCCTAAAAGTGGGTGATGTACTTAGTGATTAGTATAATTAGGGCATACTACATGGAGGTTAAGCTTAGTAGGGTGCATCCTAAGTGCGGGCGTTGTACTCCGTAACTAGTATAATCAAGGCATACTACATGCAGGTTATGCTTAGTAGGGTGCATCCTAAATGTGGGTGTTGTACTCCCTGACTAGTATAGTCAATGTATACTACATGGATGTTATGCTTAGAAATGTGCATCCTAAATTGGGGCATTGTACTCAGTGACTAGTATAATCAGTGCATACTACATGGAGGTTATGCTTAGTAGGGTGCATCCAAAATGTGGGCATTGTACTCCGGGACTAGTATAATCAGTGCACACTACATGAAGGTTATGCTTAGTAGGGTGCATCCGAAATGTGGGTGTTGTACTCAGTGACTAGCATAGTCAGTGTATACTACATGGAGGTTATGCTTAGTAGGGTGCATCCTAAATTGGGGCATTGTACTCAGTGACTAGTATAGTCGGTGCATACTATATGAGGGTTATGCTTATTAGGGTGCCTCCTAAATGTAGGCGTTGTACTCCATGAATAGTATAATCAGTGCATACTACATGGAGGTTATGCTTAGTAGGGTGCATCCTAAATGTGGGCGTTGTACTCCATGGCTAGTATAGTCAGTGCATACTACATGGGGTTATGATTATTAGGGTGCATCTAAAATGCAGGCATTGTACTCCGTGCCTAGTATAGTCTAGGCATACTACATGGAGGTTATGCTTAGTAGGGTGCATCCTAAGTGGGGGTGTTGTACTCAGTGACTAGTATAATCAGTGTATACTACATGGAGGTTATGCCTAGAAGGGTGCATCCTAAATTGGGGCATTGTACTCAGTGACTAGTAGAGTCAGTGTATACTACATGGAGGTTATGCTTAGTAGGGTGCATCCTAAATGTAGGCGTTGTACACTGTGACTAGTATAGTCAGTGCATACTACATGAGGGTTATGCTTAGTAGGGTGCATCCTAAGTGGGGGTGTTGTGCTCCATGATTAGTATAATCAGTGCATACTACATGGAGGTTATGCTTAGGAGGGTGCATCCTAAATGTAGGCATTGTACTCCATGACTAGTTTAGTCAGTACATACTACATGGGGGTTATGATTATTAGTGTCCATCCTAAATGTAGGTGTTGTACTCCATGACTAGTATAGTCAGTGCATACTACATGGTGGTTATGCTTATTAGGGTGCATCCTAAATGTAGGTGTTGTACTCCATGACTAGTATAGTCAGTGCATACTACATGGAGGTAATGCTTAGTAGGGTGAATAATAAGACGGGGTGTTGTATTCAGTGACTAGTATAATCAGTACATACTACATGGAGGTTATGCTTAGTAGGGTGCATCCTAAATTGGGGAATTGTACTCAGTGACTAGTATAATCAGTGCATACTACATGGAGGTTATGCTTGGTAGGGTGCATCCTAAATGCAGGTGTTGTACCCCATGACTAGTATAATCAGTGCATACTACATGGAGGTTATGCTTAGTAGGGTGCATCCTAAATGTGGGCGTTGTACTCCATGGCTAGTATAGTCAGTGCATACTACATGGGGTTATGATTATTAGGGTGCATCTAAAATGCAGGCATTGTACTCCGTGCCTAGTATAGTCTAGGCATACTACATGGAGGTTATTCTTAGCAGGGTGCATCCTAAGTGGGGGTGCTCTACTCAATGACTAGTATAATCAGTGCATACTACATGGAGGTTATGCTTAGTAGGGTGCATCCTACATGTTGGCTATGTACTCCGTAACTAGTATAGTCAGTGCATACTACATGGGGTTATGATTATTAGGGTGCATTCAAAATGAAGGCATTGTACTTCGTGCCTAGTATGGTCAGTGCATACTACATGGTGGTTATGCTTATTAGAGTGCATCCTAAATGTAGGCGCTGTACTCCATGACTAGTATAATCGGTGTATACTACATGGTGGTTATGCTTAGTAGGGTGCATCCTAAATGTGGGCATTGTAGTTCGTGACTAGTATAGTCAGTGCATACTACATGGAGGTTATGCTTAGTAGGGTGCATCCTAAATGTGGGTGTTGTACTCCATGACTAATATAGTCAGTGCATACTATATGGAGGTTATGCTTCGTACGGTGCATCCTAATTGGGGGTGCTGCACTCCATGACTAGTATAGTCAGTGCATAACACATGGAGGTTATGCTTAGTAGGGTGCATCCTAAATGTAGGCGTTGTACTCAGTGACTAGTATAGTCAGTGCATACTACATGGAGGTTATGTTTAGTAGGGTGCATCCTAAATGGGGGTGTTGTACGCAGTGACTAGTATAATCAGTACAAACTACATAAAGGTTATGCTTAGTAGGGTGCATCCTAAATTCAGGCATTGTACTCAGTGACTAGTAGAGTCAGTGTATACTACATGGAGGTTATGCTTAGTAGGGTGCATCCTAAATGTAGGTGTTGTACACTGTGACTAGTATAGTCAGTGCATACTACATGAGGGTTATGCTTATTAGGATGCATCTTAAATGTAAGCGTTGTACTCCATGACTAGTATAATCAGTGCATAATACATGGAGGTTATGCTTAGTAGGGTGCATCCTAAATGTGGGCATTGTACTCCGTGGCTAGTATAGTCAGTGCATATTACATGAGGGTATGCTTATTAGGGTGCATCCTAAATGTAGGTGTTGTACACCATGACTAGTATAGTCAGTGCATACTACATAAGGGTTATGCTTAGTAGACTGCATCCTAAGTGGGGGTGTTGCACTCAGTGACTAGTATAATCAGTGCATACTACATGGAGGTTATGCTTAGTAGGGTGCATCCTAAGTGGGGGTGTTCTGCTCCATGACTAGTATAATCAGTGCATACTACATGGGGGTTATGATTATTAGGGTCCATCCTAAATGTCGCTGTTGTACTCCGTGACTAGTATAGTCAGTGCATACTACATGGTGGTTATGCTTATTAGGGTGCATCCTAAATGTAGGTGTTGTACTCCATGACTAGTATAGTCAGTGCATACGACATGGAGGTAATGCTTAGTAGGGTGAATAATAACATGGGGTGTTGTATTCAGTGACTAGTATAATCAGTACATACTACATGGTGGTTATGTTTAGTAGGGTGCATCTTATATGTGAGCATTTTACTCCGTGACTAGTATAATCATTGTATACTACATGGAGGTTATGCTTAGTAGGGTGCATCCCAAATTGGGGCATTGTACTCCATAACTAGTATAATCAGTGCATACTACTTGGAGGTTATGCTTAGTAGTGTGCATCCTAAGTGGCAGTGTTGTACTCAGCGCCTAGTATAATCACTGCATACTACATGGAGGTTATGCTTGGTAGGGTGCATCCTAAATGTAGGTGTTGTACCCCATGACTAGTATAATCAGTGCATACTACATGGAGGTTATGCTTAGTAAGGTGCATCCTAAATGCGGGCGTTGTACTCGGTGACTAGTATAATCAGTGCATACTACAAGGAGGTTATTCTTAGCAGGGTGCATCCTAAGTGAGGGGGTTGTACTCAATGACAAGTATAATCAGTGCATACTACATGGAGGTTATGCTTAGTAGGGTGCATGCTAAATGTGGGCATTGTACTTCGTGACTAGTATAGTCAGTGCATACTACATGGAGGTTATGCTTAGTAGTGTGCATCCTAAGTGGGGATTTGTACTCAGTGACTAGTGTAATCAGTGCATACTACATGGAGGTTATGCTTAATAGGGTGCATCCTAAATATGGACGTTGTACTCAGTGACTAGTATATTCAGTACAGACTACATAAAGGTTATGCTTAGTGGGGTGCATCCTAAATGAGGGTGTTGTACTCCATGACTAGTATAGTCAGTGCATACTACATGGAGGTTAGCTTAGTCGGGTGCATCCTAAATGTAGGCATTGTACTCAGTGACTAGTATAGTCAGTGCATACTACATGGAGGTTATGTTTAGTAAGGTGCACCCTAAATGGGGCTGTTGTATGCAGTCACTAGTATAATCAGTGCATACTACATGGAGGTTATGCTTAGTAGGGTGCATCATAAATGGGGGCGTTGTACTCCATGACTAGTATAATCAATGCATACTACATGGAGGTTGCTTTTGGTAGGGTGCATCCTAAATCTAGGCATTGTACACCATGACTGTTATAATCAATGCATACTATATGGAGGTTATGCTTAGTAGGGTGCATCCTAAATGTGGGTGTTGTACTCAGTGACTAGTGTACTCAGTGCATACCATATGGACGTTATGCTTAGTACGGTGCATACTAAGTGGGGGTTTTGCACTCCGTGACTAGTATAGTCAGTGCATACTACATGAAGGTTATGCTTAGTATGGTGCCTCCTAAATGTAGGTGTTGCACTCGCTGACTAGAGTAGCCTGTGCATACTACATGGAGGTTATGTTTAGTAGGGTTCATCCTAAAAGTACCGTTTGTACTCACTGGCTAGTATAGTCAGTGCATACTACATGGAGGTTATGCTTAGTAGGGTGCATCCTAAATGTAGGCGTTGTACTCCATGACTAGTATAATCAGTGCCTATTACATGGAGGTTATGATTATTAGGGTCCATCCTAAATGTAGGTGTTGTACTCCGTGACTAGTATAGTCAGTGCATACTACATGGTGGTTATGCTTATTAGGGTGCATCCTAAATGTAGGTGTTGTACTCCATGACTAGTATAGTCAGTGCATACTACATGGAGGTAATGCTTAGTAGGGTGCATCCTATATGTGAGCATTTTACTCCGTGACTAGTATAATCAGTGTATACTACATGGAGGTTATGCTTAGTAGGGTGCATCCTAAATTGGGGCATTGTACTCAGTGACTAGTATAATCAGTGCATACTACTTGGAGGTTATGATTATTAGGGTGCATTCAAAATGTAGGCGCTGTACTCGCTGACTAGTATAGTCTGTGCATACTACATGAAGGTTATGCTTAGTAGTGTGCATCCTAAGTGGGAGTGTTTTACTCAGTGCCTAGTATAATCAGTGCATACTACATGGAGGTTATGCTTGGTACGGTGCATCCTAAATGTAGGTGTTGTACCCCATGACTAGTATAATCAGTGCATACTACATGGAGGTTATGCTTAGTAAGGTGCATCTTAAATGCGGGCATTGTACTTTGTGAGTAGTATAATCAGTGCATATTACATGGAGGTTATTCTTAGCAGGGTGCATCCTAAGTGGGGGTGTTCTACTCAATGACTAGTATAATCAGTGCATACTACATGGAGGTTATGCTTAGTAGGGTGCATCCTACATGTTGGCTATGTAATCTGTAACTAGTATAGTCAGTGCATACTACATGGGGTTATGATTATTAGGGTGCATTCAAAATGAAGGCATTGTACTTCGTGCCTAGTATGGTCAGTGCATACTACATGGTGGTTATGCTTATTAGAGTGCATCCTAAATGTAGGCGCTGTACTCCATGACTAGTATAATCGGTGTATACTACATGGTGGTTATGCTTAGTAGGGTGCATCCTAAATGTGGGCATTGTAGTTTGTGACTAGTCTAGTCAGTGCATACTACATGGAGGTTATGCTTAGTAGTGTGCATCCTAAGTGAGGTGTTGTACTCAGTGACTAGTATAGTCAGTGCGTACTACATGGAGGTTATGCTTAGTAGGGTGCATCCTAAATGTAGGCGTTGTACTCAGTGACTAGTATAGTCAGTGCATACTACATGGAGGTTATGTTTAGTAGGGTGCATCCTAAATGGGGGTGTTGTACGCAGTGACTAGTATAATCAGTACAAACTACATAAAGGTTATGCTTAGTAGGGTGCATCCTAAATTGGGGTGTTGTACTCAGTGACTAGTAGAGTCAGTGTGTATACTACATGGAGGTTATGCTTAGTAGGGTGCATCCTAAATGTAGGCATTGTACACTATGACTAGTATAGTCAGTGCATACTACATGAGGGTTATGCTTATTAGGATGCATCCTAAATGTATGCCTTGTACTCCATGACTAGTATAATCAGTGCATAATACATGGAGGTTATGCTTAGTAGGGTGCATCCTAAATGTAGGCATTGTACTCCGTGGCTAGTATAGTCAGTGCATATTACATGAGGGTTATGATTATTAGGGTGCATCCTAAATGTAGGTGTTGTACACCATGACTAGTATAGTCAGTGCATACTACATAAGGGTTATGCTTAGTAGGGTGCATCCTAAGTGGGGGTGTTGCACTCAGTGACTAGTATAATCAGTGCATACTACATGGAGGTTATGCTTAGTAGGGTGCATCCTAAGTGGGGGTGTTCTGCTCCATGACTAGTATAATCAGTGCATACTACATGGAGGTTATGCTTAGTAGGGTGCATACTAAATGTAGGCATTGTACTCCATGACTAGTATAACCAGTACATACTACATGGGGGTTATGATTATTAGGGTCCATCCTAAATGTAGCTGTTGTACTCCATGACTAGTTTAGTCAGTACATACTACATGGGGGTTATGATTATTAGGGTCCATCCTAAATGTAGCTGTTGTACTCCGTGACTAGTATAGTCAGTGCATACTAAATGGTGGTTATGCATATTAGGGTGCATCCTAAATGTAGGTGTTGTACTCCATGACTAGTATAGTCAGTGCATACTACATGGAGGTAATGCTTAGTAGGGTGAATAATAAGACGGGGTGTTGTATTCAGTGACTAGTATAATCAGTACATACTACATGGTGGTTATGTTTAGTAGGATGCATCCTATATGTGAGCATTTTACTCCGTGACTAGTATAATCATTGTATACTACATGGAGATTATGCTTAGTAGGGTGCATCCCAAATTGGGGCATTGTACTCCGTAACTAGTATAATCAGTGCATACTACTTGGAGGTTATGCTTAGTAGTGTGCATCCTAAGTGGCAGTGTTGTACTCAGTGCCTAGTATAATCAGTGCATACTACACGGAGGTTATGCTTGGTAGGGTGCATCCTAAATGTAGGTGTTGTACCCCATGACTAGTATAATCAGTGCATACTACATGGAGGTTATGCTTAGTAAGGTGCATCCTAAATGTGGGCGTTGTACTCTGTGACTAGTATAATCAGTGCATACTACATGGAGGTTATTCTTAGCAGGGTGCATCCTAAGTGGAGGGGCTGTACTCAATGACTAGTATAATCAGTGCATACTACATGGAGGTTATGCTTAGTAGGGTGCATCCTTCATGTAGGCTATGTACTCCGTAACTAGGACAGTCAGTGCATACTGCATGGGGTTATGATTATTAGGGTGCATTCAAAATAAAGGCATTGTACTTTGTGCCTAGTATAGTCAGTGCATACCTCATGGTGGTTATGCTTATTAGAGTGCATCCTAAATGTAGGCGCTGTACTCCACAACTAGTATAATTAGTGTATACTACATGGTGGTTATGCTTAGTAGAGTGCATCCTAAATGTTGGCATTGTACTTCGTGACTAATATAGTCAGTGCATACTACATGGAGGTTATGCTTAGTAGGGTGCATCCTAAATGAGGGTGTTGTACTCCATGACTAGTATAGTCAGTGCATAATACATGGAGGTTAGCTTAGTCGGGTGCATCCTAAATGTAGGCGTTGTACTCAGTGACTAGTATAGTCAGTGCATACTACATGGAGGTTATGTTTAGCAAGGTGCACCCTAAATGGGGATGTTTTACGCAGTCACTAGTATAATCAGTGCATACTACATGGAGGTTATGCTTAGTAGGGTGCATCATAAATGGGGGCATTGTACTCCATGACTAGTATAATCAATGCATACTACAAGGAGGTTGCTTTTGGTAGGGTGCATCCTAAATCTAGGCATTGTACACCATGACTGTTATAATCAATGCATACTATATGGAGGTTATGCTTAGTAGGGTGCATCCTAAATGTGGGTGCTGTTCTCAGTGACTTGTGTACTCAGTGCATACCATATGGACGTTATGCTTAGTACGGTGCATACTAAGTGGGGGTTTTGCACTCCGTGACTAGTATAGTCAGTGCATACTACATGAAGGTTATGCTTAGTATGGTGCCTCCTAAATATAGGTGTTGTACTCGCTGACTAGTATAGTCTGTGCATACTACATGGAGGTTATGTTTAGTAGGGTTCATCCTAAATGTACCCTTTGTACTCACTGACTAGTATATTCAGTGCATACTACATGGAGGTTATGCTTAGTAGGGTGCATCCTAAATGGGGGCGTTGTACACAGTCACTAGTATAATCAGTGCATACTATATGGAGGTTATGCTAAGTAGCATGCATCCTAAATGGGGGCGTTGTACTCCGTGACTAGTATAATCAGTGCATACTACATGGAGGTTATGCTTAGTAGGGTGCATCCTAAATGTGGGCGTTGTACTCCATGACTAGTATAGTCAGTGCATACTACATGGAGGTTATGCTTTTTAGGGTGCATCCTAAATGTAGGCGTTGTACTCCATGACTAGTATAATCAGTGCCTATTACATGGAGGTTATGCTTAGTAGGGTGCATCCTAAATGTGGGCATTGTACTCTGTAGCTAGTATAGTCAGTGCATACTACATGGGGGTTATGATTATTAGGGTGCATCAAAAATGTAGGCATTGTACTCCATGCCTAGTATAGAGGTTATGCTTAGTAAAGTGCATCCTAAGTGAGGGTGTTAAGCTCCATAACTAGTATAATCAATGCATACTACATGGAGGTTATGCTTAGTAGGGTGCATCCGAACTGTGGGTGTTGTACTCAGTGACTAGCATAGTCAGTGTATACTACATGGAAGTAATGCATAGTAGTGTGCATCCTAAACTGGGGCATTGTACTCAGTGACTAGTATAGTCAGTGTATACTACATGGAGGTTATGCTTTGTAGGGTGCATCCTAAATGTAGTTGTTGTACACCATGATTAGTATAGTCAGTGCATACTACATGAGGGTTATGCTTATTAGGGTGCATTCTAAATGTAGGCATTGTACTCTGTGGCTAGTATAGTCAGTGCATACTACATGGGGTTTATGATTATTAGGGTGGATCAAAAATGTAGGCATTGCACTCCGTGCCTAGTATAGTCAGTGCATACTACATGGAGGTTATGCTTAGTAGGGTGCATCCTAAGTGGAGGTGTTGTACTCAGTAACTAGTATAATCAGTGCATACTACATGGAAGTTATGCTCAGTAGGGTGCATCCTAAGTGGGGGTGTTGTGCTCCATGACTAGTATAATCAGTGCATACTCCATGGAGATTATGCTTAGTAGGGTGCATCCAAAATGTAGGCGTTGTACTCCGTGGCTAGTATAGTCAGTGCATACTACATGGGGGTTATGATTATTAGGGTGCATCAAAAATGTAGGCATTGTACTCCATGCCTAGTATAGAGGTTATGCTTAGTAAAGTGCATCCTAAGTGAGGGTGTTGTGCTTCATGACTAGTATAATCAGTGCATACTACATGGAGGTTATGCTTAGTAGGGTGCATCCGAAATGTGGGTGTTGTACTCAGTGACTAGCATAGTCAGTGTATACTACATGGAAGTAATGCATAGTAGTGTGCATCCTAAACTGGGGCGTTGTACTCAGTGACTAGTATAGTCAGTGTATACTCCATGGAGATTATGCTTAGTAGGGTGCATCCAAAATGTAGGCGTTGTACTCAATGACTAGTATAATCAGTGCATACTACATGGAGGGTATGCTTAGTAGGGTGCATCCTAAATGTGGGCATTGTACTCCATGACTAGTATAGTCAGTGCATACTACATGGAGGTTATGCTTTTTAGGGTCCATCCTAAATGTAGGCATTCTATTCCATGACTAGTATAATCAGTGCCTATTACATGGAGGTTATGCTTAGTAGGGTGCATCCTAAATGTGGGCGTTGTACTCTGTACCTAGTATAGTCAGTGCATACTACATGGGGGTTATGATTATTAGAGTGCATCAAAAATGTAGGCATTGTACTCCATGCCTAGTATAGAGGTTATACTTAGTAAAGTGCATCCTAAGCGAGGGTGTTGTGCTCCATGACTAGTATAATCATTGCATATTACATGGAGGTTATGCTTAGTAGGGTGCATCTGAAATGTGGGTGTTGTACTCAGTGACTAGCATAGTCAGTGTATACTACATAGAAGTTATGCATAGTAGGCTGCATCCTAAATTGGGGCATTGTACTCAGTGACTAGTATAGTCAGTCTATACTACATGGAGGTTATGCTTAGTAGGGTGCATCCTAAATGTAGGTGTTGTACACCGTGACTAGTATAGTCAGTGAATACTACATGGAGGTTATGCTTAGCAGGGTGCATCCTAAGTGGGGTGTTGTACTCAGTAACTAGTATAATCAGTGCATACTCCATGGAAGTTATGCTTAGTAGGGTGCATCCTAAGTGGGGGTGTTGTGCTCCATGACTAGTATAATCAGTGCATACCCCATGGAGATTATGCTTAGTAGCGTGCATCCAAAATGTAGGCATTGTACTCCGTGACTAGTATAGTCAGCACATACTACATGGGGGTTATAATTATTAGGGTGCATCATAAATGTAGGCATTGTTCTCAGTGACTAGTATAGTCAGTGCATACTACATGGTGGTTATGCTTAGTAGGGTGCATCCAAAATGTAGGCATTGTACTCCGTGACTAGTATAGTCAGTACATACTACATGGAGGCTATGATTTTTAAGGTGCATCGTAAATGCAGGCGTTGTACTCCGTGACTAGTATAGTCAGTTTATACTACATGGTGGTTATGCTTATTAGGGTGCATCTTAAATGTAGGCATTGTACTCCATGACTAGTATAATCAGTACATTCTATATGGAGGTTATGCTTAGTAGGGTGCATCCTATATGTAGGCTACGTACTCCGTAACTAGTATAGTCAGTGCGTACTACATGGGGTTATAATTATTAGGGTGCATTCAAAATGAAGGCATTGTACTTCATGCCTAGTATACTCAGTGCATACTACATGGTTGTTATGCTTATTAGAGTGTATCCTAAATGTAGGCACTGTACTCCATGACTAGTATAATCAGTGTATACCACATGGCGGTTATGCTTAGTAGGGTGCATTCTAAATGTGGGCATTGTAGTTCGTGACTAGTATAGTCAGTGTATACTACATGGGGGTTATGCTCAGTAGTGTGCATCCTAAGTGGGGATTTGTACTCGGTGACTAGTGTAATCAGTGCATACTACATGGAGGTTATGCTTAGTAGGGTGCAGCCTAAATATGGGCGTTGTACTCAGTGACTAGTATAATCAGTACAAACTACATACAGGTTATGCTTTGTAGGGTGCATCCTAAATGTGGGTGTTGTACTCCATGACTAATATAGTCAGTGCATACTATATGGAGGTTATGCTTAGTACGGTGCATCCTAAGTGGGGATTTGTACTCGGTGACTAGTGTAATCAGTGCATACTACATGGAGGTTATGCTTAGTAGGGTGCAGCCTAAATATGGGCGTTGTACTCAGTGACTAGTATAATCAGTACAAACTACATACAGGTTCTGCTTATTAGGGTGCATCCTAAATGTAGGCATTGTACTCCGTGGCTAGTATAGTCAATCCATACTACATGGGGTTTATGATTATTAGGGTGCATCAACAATGTAGGCATTGTACTCCGTGCCTAGTATAGTCTGTGCATATTATACGGAGGTTATGCTTAGTAGGGTGCATCCTACGTGGGGGTGTTGTACTCAGTAACTAGTATAATCAGTGCATACTACATGGAGGTTATTCTTAGTAGGGTGCATCCTAAGTGGGGGTGTTGTGCTCCATGACTATTATAATCAGTGCATACTCCATGGAGATTATGCTTAGTAGGGTGCATCCGAAATGTAGGCATTGTACACTGTGACTAGTATAGTCAGTGCATACTACATGGGGGTTATGATTATTAGGGTGCATCCTAAATGAGGGCGTTGTACTCCATGGCTAGTATAGTCAGTGCATACTACATGGGTGTTATGATTATTAGGGTGCATCAGAAATGCAGGCATTGTACTCTGTGCCTAGTATAGTCAGTGCATACTACATGGAGGTTATGCTTAGTAGGGTGCATCCTAAGTGTGGGTGCCGTACTCAGTGACTAGTATAATCAGTGCATACTACATGGAAGTTATGCTTAGTAGGGTGCATCCTAAATGTAGGCATTGTACTCCGTGACTAGTATAGTCAGTACATACTACATGGTGGTTATGCTTATTAGGGTGCATCCTAAATGTAGGTGTTGTACTCCATGACTAGTATAGTCAGTGCCTACTACATGGAGGTATTGCTTAGTAGGGTGAATCCTAAGAGGGGGTGTTGTACTCAGTGACTTGTATAATCAGTACATACTACATGGAGGTTATGCTTAGTAGGGTGCATCCCATATGTGAGCATTGTACTCCGTGACTAGTATAATCAGTGTACACTACATGGAGGTTATGCTTAGTAGGGTGCATCCTAAATTGGGGCATTGTACTCCGTGAGTAGTATAATCAGTGCATACTACTTGGAGGTTATGCTTAGTAGTGTGCATCCTAAGTGGGAGTGTTGTACTCAATGACTAGTATAATCAGTGCATACTACATGGAGGTTATGCTTGGTAGGGTGCATCCTGAATGTAGGTGTTGTACTCCATGACTAGTATAATCAGTGCATACTACATGGAGGTTATGCTTAGTAGGGTGCATCCAAAATGTGGGTGTTGTACTCAGTGACTAGCATAGTCAGTGTATACTACATGGAAGTAATGCATAGTAGGCTGCATCCTAAATTGGGGCATTTTACTCAGTGACTACCATAGTCAGTGTAAACTACATGAAGGTTATGCCTTGTAGGGTGCATCCTAAGCGTAGTTGTTGTACACCGTGACTAGTATAGTCAGTGCATACTACATGAGGGTTATGCTTATTAGGGAGCATTCTAAAGGTAGGCATTGTACTCCGTGACTAGTATAGTCAGTGCATACTACATGGGGTTTATGATTATTAGGGTGGATCAAAAATGTATACATTGTACTCCATGCCTAGTATAGTCACTGCATACTACATGGAGGTTATGCTTAGTAGGGTGCATCCTAAGTGGGGTGTTATACTCAGTAACTAGTATAATCAGTGCATACTACATGGAAGTTATGCTTAGTAGGGTGCATCCTAAGTGGGCATGTTGTGCTCCATGACTAGTATAATCAGTGCATACTCCATGGAGATTATGCTTAGTAGGGTGCATCCAAAATGTAGGCATTGTACTCCGTGACTAGTATAGTCAGTACATACTACATGGGGGTTATGATTATTAGGGTGCATCGTAAATGTAGGCGTTGTACTCCATGACTAGTATAGTCAGTGCATACTACATGGAGGTAATGCTTAGTAGGGTGAATCCTAACAGGGGGTGTTGTACTCAGTGACAAGTATAATCAGTACATACTACATGGAGGTTATGCTTAGTAGGGTGGATCCTATATGTGAGAATTGTACTCCGTGACTAGTATAATCAGTGCAAGCTACATGGAGGTTAAGCTTAGTAGGGTGCATGCTAAATGTAGGCATTGTACTTAGTGACTAGTATAGTCAGTGCATACTACGTGGAGGTTATGCTTAGTAGGGTGCATCCTAAATGTAGGTGTTGTACTCAATGACTAGTATAATCAGTGCATACTACATGGAGGGTATGCTTAGTAGGGTGCATCTTATATGTAGGCTATGTACTCCATAACTAGTATAGTCAGTGCATACTACATGGGGTTATGATTATTAGGGTGCATTCAAAATGAAGGCATTGTACTTCGTGCCTAGTATAGTCAGTGCATACTACATGGTGGTTATGTTTATTAGAGTGCATCCTAAATGTAATCACTGTACTCCATGACTAGTATAATCAGTGTATACTACATGGTGGTTATGTTTAGTAGGGTGCATCCTAAATTTGGGCATTGTACTTCGTGACTGATATAGTCAGTGCATATTATATGGAGGTTATGCTTAGTACGGTGCATCCTAAGTGGGGGTGTTGCACTCCGTGACTGGTATTGTCAGTGCATACTACATGGAGGTTATGCTTTGTAGGGTGCATCTTAAACGTAGGCATCATACTCAGTGACTAGTATAGTCAGTGCATTCTACATGGAGGTTATGTTTAGTAGGGTGCATCCTAAATGGGGCCGTTGAACGAAGTCACTAGTATAATCAGTGCATACTACATGGAGGTTATGCTTAGTAGGGTGCATCCTAAATGGGGTAATTGTACTCCATGACTAGTATAATCAATGCATACTACAAGGAGGTTGCTTTTGTTGGGGTGCATCCTAAATGGAGGCATTGTACTCCATGACTATTATAATCAGTGCATACTATACGGAGGTTATGCTTAGTAGGGTGCATCCTAAATGTGGGTGTTGTATTCAGTGGCTAGTGTAGTCAGTGCATACCATATGGAGGTTATGCTTAGTACGGTGCATCCTAAGTGGGGGTGTTGCACTCTGTGACTAGTATAGTCAGTGCATACTACATGAAGGTTATACATAGTATGGTGCCTCCTAAATGTAGGTGTTGTATTCAGTGACTAGTATAGTCTGTGCATACTACATGGAGGTTATGTTTAGTAGGATGCATCCTAAATGTACGGTTTGTACTCAGTGACTAGTATAGTCAGTGCATACTACATGGAGGCTATGCTTAGTACGGTGCATCCTAAATGGGGGCATTGTATGCAGTCACTAGTATAATCAGTGCATACTACATGGAGGTTATGTTTAGTAGGGTGCACCCTAAATGGGGCCGTTGTAAGCTGTCACTAGTATAATCAGTGCATACTAGATGGAGGTTATGCTTAGTAGGGTGCATCCTAAATGGGGGCGTTGTACTCCATGTCTAGATAATCAATGCATACTACATGGAGGTTGCTTTTGGTAGGGTGCATCCTAAATCTAGGCGTTGTACACCATGACTGTTATAATCAATGCATACTATATAGAGGTTATGCTTAGTAGGGTGCATCCTAAATGTGGGTGTTGTACTCAGTGACTAGTGTAGTCAGTGCATACCATATGGACGTTATGCTTAGTACGGTGCAGCCTAAGTGGGGGTTTTGCACTCCGTGACTAGTATAGTCAGTGCATACTACATGAAGGTTATGCTTAGTATGGTGCCTCCTAAATGTAGGTTTTGTACTCGCTGACTAGTATAGTTTGTGCATACTACACAGAGGTTATGTTTAGTAGGGTGCATCCTAAATGGGGGCGTTGTACACAGTCACTAGTATAATCAGTGCATACTGTATGGAGGTTATGCTAAGTAGCGTGTGTCCTAAATGGGGGTGTTGTACTCCGTGACTAGTATAATCAGTGCATACTACATGGAGATTATGCTTAGTAGGGTGCATCCTAAATGTGGGCGTTGTACTCCATGACTAGTATAGTCAGTGCATACTACATGGAGCTTATGCTTAGTAGGGTGCATCCTAAATGTGGGCGTTGTACTCTGTAGCTAGTATAGTCAGTGCATACTACATGGAGGTTATGCTTTTTAGGGTGCATCCTAAATGTAGGCATTGTACTCCATGCCTAGTATAGAGGTTATGCTTATTTATTTTATTTTATTTATTTATTTTATTTTACATTTGTTGACCGGGCTAGTCTAGCTGGACATATATCCGTTTTCAGTAGAGGCCCGGGGAGAAAAGCTCCAAATACATGCAATAAGCAATCATTAACACCAAAAAAAAAGCAATAGTAAACAAAAGTACAGAATGGTACAATGGTAAGCATGTGTAAGACTAAAAGAGAAAAAAAAAAACAAAAACAGACTAGCCAACTCAAGACCAGATTAACAAAAATAAATGAAACAGCTGTTTAAAAATAGAGATTTCAGGTATGCAGGATAAAAAGTAAGATTAATAAAAAAAAAGCAGATAAGGAAGCCACCAGATGGCATAACATGGAGAAGAAAAAAGAATAGATCAAATTTATGGAGGATTCAAAATAAGGAAGTAGCTGGTATCACTAAGTGTGACATTTAGAGGCACAGTCAGGGGAGAGTGAGTGAAGTTAGGAGTAAGGGGGAAGTATTTTCAGTCAGGGTTAGCACAGGGACATAGCCATTGAGTTTTAAGGTGCTCTTTGATATGTTTTTTGAAAAGGGATGTGGAGTCTAGGTTAGTTATTTCTTGAGGGAGTAAAGTGCATCCTAAGTGGGGGTGTTGTGCTCCATGACTAGTATAATCAGTGCATACTACATGGAGGTTATGCTTAGTAGGGTGCATCCGAAATGTGGGTGTTGTACTCAGTGACTAGCATAGTCAGTGTATACTACATGGAAGTTATGCATAGTAGGGTGCATCCTAAATTGGGGCATTGTACTCAGTGACTGGTATAGTCAGTGTATACTACATGGAGGTTGTGCTTAGTAGGGTGCATCCTAAGTGGGGGTGTTGTGCTCCATGACTAGTATAATCAGTGCATACTCCATGGAGATTATGCTTAGTAGGGTGCATCCAAAATGTAGGCATTGTACTCTGTGACTAGTATAGTCAGTACATACTACATGGGGGTTATAATTATTAGGGTGCATCATAAATATAGGCATTGTACTCTGTGACTAGTATAGTCCGTGCATACTACATGGTGGTTATGCTTAGTAGGGTGCATCCAAAATGTAGGCATTGTACTCCGTGACTAGTATAGTCAGTACATTCTACATGGGGGTTATGATTATTAGGGTGCATCGTAAATGTAGGAGTTGTACTCCGTGACTAGTATAGTCAGTGCATACTACATAGTGGTTGTTCTTATTAGGGTGCATCCTAAATGTAGGCATTGTACTCCATGACTAGTATAATCAGTACATCGATAACTGTGCAGTAACAGAAACCTGGTTCAGGGCTCCCGAGAGCACACCAGCACTACCAGGTTATACCTCATACCATGCTTTTCGGCCCCAAAACTTGGCCCGAACCACAAAAGGAGGGGGGAGTATCGATATTCATCAAAGATACCCACACCTCCAGGTTGGTGGCAAAGCACGAAGCATCAGAGACTATCCATGTGCAACTAACAGTGGGTAAAACTGCCTTCCAGTTTATAGCCTGCTACAGACCACCCTCCCAAACCCAGGAAACCCACTCGGCCTTCCTGAGAACACTGGAAAATATGAAGGTCTCTCCAAACACCATTATATTGGGTGACTTCAACTACCCAAACATAGATTGGGAGCATTACTCTAGCTCCAACGCCCTAGCTCAAAGGTTCCTAGAATTTATAAACTCAAATGCTATGGAACAACTTTTTACCACTCCCACAAGAGGGGAAAACATACTGGACCTGATCATCACCAACATGGGGACTCTATGCTCCAGACCAGAAGTGTATCACTCACCGGTAATATCAGACCATAAACTAATCTCACTGGATATTCACATCCCAACCCCACCCCCTGCCCAGAAAACCACAGTGAAAAACTTCTCTAAAGCAAATTTCACACTCCTCAAAACCAAGGTGGAATCCTTCAAAGCCCCCGGGCCTGTGGAAAATACGGCCCAGACCACAGAATCCTTTATAAACGCATTCTATGAACACCTTCAGGAATGCATGGATCATGCGATCCCAAATAAAACCAAGACCCAATCCTCCAAAGGCAGACGTCCTGTCTGGTGGACCCCAGCCATAAACAAACTATACAATAGAAGGAGGAAGCTACTAAATGATAGAGCAAAATCCCAAAAAGGGAAGGCATCACTGATCAGTATTAGCAAAAAACTACGGGCACTCATAAGATTGTCTAAGGCCACCTTCGAGAGAAAAATTGCACAGGACACTAAGGATAATCACAAGGCTTTCTTTAGTTATGTTAGGAACCTGGGTGGTAATTCCCAGATATGCTCAGAATTAGTCCAAAATGACAAAAAATACACCGAACCCACAGACATTGCCAACATCCTAGCTGACAGGTTCAGTGCAAACTTCTCCCCCCCCATCCCCACCAAAAGGGCAAATATCTATCCCAGCAGAGTGCTGCCCCCCTGACATCTCAGATGCTCAGGTAAGAGCCGCCCTCTCCAAAGCAAAAAACACAGCATCAATGGGACCAGACGGTGTCCTGGGCTGTGTCCTACATGAACTCCAAGAAGAGCTAAACACAAACATAAAACTACTGTTCAGTCTCAGCCTTACTACAGGATATGTGCCCAAAGAGTGGCGTACAGCAACAGTGGTCCCTCTCCATAAAGGTGGTGCCTCAATGGATCCTGGAAACTATCACCCCATAAGCCTGACTAGCTTGGTCTGCAAAGCTATGGAAAGGATCATCATGGACCTCATAAATAAAGATATTGGGGACCTACAGACACTGGATCCTACCCAGTTCAGCTTTGTTAAGGGTAGATCCTGCCTCTTAAACCTGGTTGATTTCTTTGAAACAGTCACCAAGGCCATTGACGAGGGGAAGGTGGTCCACACAGCCTACCTGGACCTCGCAAAAGCCTTCGATACAATACCCCACTCAGGCATTATAGATAAGCTCACCAGCTTAAATATAAACCCCTATGTCACTAGATGGATTGCAAACTGGCTCAAGGACAGAACCCACATAGTTAGAATTGCTGGAGCCATGTCAGACTCCAAACCAGTTACAAGTGGTGTCCCACAAGGCTCAGTCCTGGGACCTTTCTTGTTCGGTATATATTTCTCGGAGGTACAGGCCAACACGGAAGGATTGTGGCTGACCAAGTTCACAGATGACTGCAAACTGGGCACCATAATCGACTCTCCAGCCGACACAAGCATCCTCCAAAAGGGCCTCATAGAAACAGACAACTGGTGCCAGAGCCATGGCCTCAAGCTAAATGCCAAAACGTGTATAGTCATCCCCTTTGGCAAAAACAAAGTGCCCACAAATTACCACATAGGTGGTAATCCATTAAGTAGAGAAGAAGTAATTAGGGACCTGGGGACCCAAGTTGATAGAAATCTCTCATTTGACAACCACGTGGCCAAAGTGGTTAGAAAAATATTTTATATAGCCCACCTAATCATGAAGGGATTCACATCTAGATCAGGGGAGGTCATCGTGCCTCTTTACTCATCTCTCATCAGGCCCATAATTGAGTACAATGCCCCCTTTGGGATGTACCTTACCAGACACCTGCAGCAACTGGAAAGACCCCAAAAGTACCTCACCAAGAGGATCAAAGGGCTCAAACAGATGCCATATGCTGCCCGGTTAAAGAAACTCCAGCTCTACTCAGTGGCATACCGCTTGTTCAGAGGCGATCGGTGCCTGACGTATAAAGCCATGTCCAACCCAGAATTAATGGACATGCTGCACCTCAGAAAATCCAAATCCCATCGAGCTACGCCCTCGAGAGACTTGAACCTCACCACTGAAATAAATAGGACATGCTGGAGGGACAGATTCATAACCCAGAGGCTCCCTTCACTCTGGAATAAAGTCCCAGTCCAGGTTAGGCAAAGTCCCTCACTGACTCTCATCAAGAGGAATCTTGATGAGTGGATGGGAGATCGTAGGTTTACCCCGGGTATCACTTCTGTGTCACTGTTAGACAGAGGCACAGTATACTAACCTCGAAAAAGGGCATAGCAAAATAAATTTAAAATGGGTGGCAAAAGCCAAACACATTCTGGCTAGGCTTATAAATGCCCTAGGGCAGATAGCCTAGTATGAACCTATGAACATACTACATGGAGGTTATGCTTAGTAGGGTGAATCCTATATGTGAGAATTATACTCCATGACTAGTATAATCAGTGTATACTACATGGAGGTTATGCTTGGTAGGGTGCATCCTAAATGTAAGTGTTGTACTCATTGACTAGTATAATCAGTGCATACTACATGGAGGTTATGCTTAGTAGGGTGCATGCTAAATGTAGGCATTGTACTCAGTAACTAGTATAGTCAGTGCATACTACATGGAGGTTATGCTTAGTAGGGTGCATCCTATATGTAAGCTACGGACTCCGTAACTAGTATAGTCAGTGCGTACTGCATGGGGTTATGATTATTAGGGTGCATTCAAAATGAAGACATTGTACTTCATGCCTAGTATAGTCAGTGCATACTACATGGTTGTTATGCTTATTAGAGTGCATCCTAAATGTAGGCACTGTACTCCATGACTAGTATAATCAGTGTATACCACATGGCGGTTATGCTTAGTAGGGTGCATCCTAAATGTGGGCATTGTACTTCATGGCTAGTATAGTCAGTGTATACTACATGGGGGTTATGCTTAGTAGTGTGCATCCTAAGTGGGGATTTGTACTCAGTGACTAGTGTAATCAGTGCATACTACATGGAGGTTATACTTAGTAGGGTGCAGCCTAAATATGGGTGTTGTACTCAGTGACTAGTATAATCAGTACAAACTACATACAGGTTATGCTTAGTAGGGTGCATCCTAAATGTGGGTGTTGTACTCCGTGACGAATATAGTCAGTGCATACTATATGGAGGTTATGCTTAGTAGGGTGCATCCTAAATGTAGGCATTGTACTCAGTGACTAGTATAGTCAGTGCATTCTACATGGAGGTTATGTTTAGTAGGGTGCATCCTAAATGGGGCCATTGTACACAGTCACTAGAATAATCAATGCATACTACATGGAGGTTATGCTTAGTAGGGTGCATCCTAAATGGGGGCGTTGTACTCCGTGATTAGTATAATCAATGCATACTACAAGGAGGTTGCTTTTGGTAGGGTGCATCCTAAATGTAGGCATTGTACTCCATGACTATTATAATCAATGCATACTATATGGAGGTTATGCTTAGTAGGGTGCATCCTAAATGTGGGTGTTGTATTCAGTGACTAGTGTAGTCAGTGCATACCATATGGAGGTCATGCTTAGTACGGTGCATCCTAAGTGGGGATGTTGCACTCCGTGACTAGTATAGTCAGTGCATACTACATGGAGGTTATACATAGTATGGTACCTCCTAAATGTAGGTGTTGTATTCAGTGACTAGTATAGTCTGTGCATACTACATGGAGGTTATGTTTAGTAGGGTGCATCCTAAATGTACAGTTTGTACTCAGTGACTAGTATAGTCAGTGCATACTACATGGAGGTTATACTTAGTAGGGTGCATCCTAAATGGGGGCATTGTATGCAGTCACTAGTATAATCAGTGCATACTACATGGAGGTTATGCTAAGTAGCATGCATCCTAAATGGGGGCGTTGTACTCTTTGACTAGTATAATCAGTGCATACTACATGGAGGTTATACTTGGTAGGATGCATCCTAAATGTGCATGTTGTACTCCCTGACTAGTATAATCAGTGCATGCTACATGGAGGTTATGCTTAGTAGGGTGCATCCTTAATGTGGGTGTTGTACCCCCTAAAAAGTATAATCAATGCACACTACACGGAGGTTATGCTTCATAGGGTGCATCCTAAATGGGGGCTTTGTACTTCCTGACTGGTATAGTCAGTGCATACTACATGGAGGTTATGCTTAGTAGGGTGCATCCTAAATGTGGGTGTTGTACTCAATGACTAGTATAATCAGTACATACTACATAGAGGTGCATAGTTTTTTGGATGTAGAGGAAATACCTTTTGCTAGGATCTATGCAAAGGTAAAAAGATTTCCTAATTACCACCACAATGTGATGGTCAAATATGAGTAAGTGATCCATCACCCAAATGTCCAGATTTCTCTCTACTTTTTTATTTTGGAGTTGTATTTTATCTGTACCATAAACTCGAGCTTGGGCTTACTTATCAAATGCTACAATGTTGCCTTTTTTAGCGCTGAGTTTGAGCCTCATGTTTTGTACACAAGTGATCGACCAGTGTAAGTTCCTGTTTGAATGCCTGTGTATCAGAGAGGAACTTGTCTATGACTCCCAGCTTACAATCATCTCTGAACTTTTTTAAAAAGAGATCCTTCTTTGATATATAAAGATCTGAGAAATAAAAAATTAATAACAGATGTCCCTATACAGATGCCTGTGGAACTCCACTGGTCATCTTCATGCTCTCAGAGGATGTATCCCCAACTCTTACTGTGTCAGTCCTGTCCCTACGCCAGTTGTCAATCCACCTAACCACATAGCTCATTTAGCTTCTTTAATATATTAGCATGTGGTATGGCGTCAAATGTTATAGTGAGGTGAAGGTATGATGTGTGAACAATTTGCCTGCAGTCTACAGCCTGAGTAACCCTCTCAAAGCAGTTCACTAGATTCATCAGACAAAATCTACCCTTGACAAAACCAAACTGTTAGGGGTCAACTCTGGTAAGATTTTGGATATTTTAGTTTATTAGGTTAGTTATGAAATGTTCCAAAACTTTGCACATAAGACTCGTTTACAGCTAGATCTGTCATTTCTACAGTCAGTAGTAAGGCCCTGCTTGAACAGTGCTATCACAACTACTGTGTGCCATACCAGTGAGACAAGGCCAATTGCTTTTCTCAGGTTAAACAGGTTGAGGACAGTACTGGGATACATAGGCCCACAGCCTCATATGGGGCAAGTGAGGAGCAGAAGCTCTAATGAGTTGAATATATTGGAGCCACAGCCTCATATGGGGCCAGTGAGGAGCAGAAGCTCTAATGAGTTGAGTATATTGGGATACACAGGCTCATAGGCTCAAATGAGACAAGTAGTTAGCATAGGCTCTAAAACCCATTCACTCATCAGCCAATCTTTTGAACATTGTAATAACTGATGCTTGTTTGAGCTTTATGAAAATCTGTTCAACAAAGATCTGCGCCTGCACATGATTTTAATTTCAGCAATACAGACTAATATTAAGTTGCTGTTATTTGTAGTGTTCAAGTCATGTGAGTAAAATTTGAAACATATTAATGCAGCTAAATAATCACTGTTTTAACAATTAAACATCATAATTAGATCACCCGATGCATCCTATAGTTAATCATGAAAAGTCCCAACCTTTGTACCCTTTTGAATAGCTGTTGTTTCTCATCCCTGCTATATTTCTGGTAAAAGGTTTTTTTTTTAATTCTTTGAAGCCTTCTAAGCTGTCCCTGATTATATACACATGGAGACCCACAGTATTCTATTACTGGCCTAATGTAAGCCATGTACAGTAAAACAATACCTCTTTTTTTTCTACTGATGTTAAGAATACTATGGCATTTTCTTATAATTATTATAGCGTTAATGTAAAATATTAATGAGCAATGTATAATTGTGCCCAAATCGCTTATTAGCTCAAACTTTGGTAGAAGCTGACTCTTCATTATATATGGATTTCTTATTTGCTTTCCCAAAGTAATGAATACTGCATTTGTTAGCACTGCATGCATCATCCACTGAAATAAGTCCAAGTTGTGATGCATTTTTGCATGTGCTGCGATGCTTGCTACAACAGTACCTATTTTATGTTAGCTGCAAAACTTCCTTATCCAGATAACCTTCTCTGGTTGGCAGTGCTGACATTAATAACTTGAACAAGGAGGGGCCTGACACTGAGCCTTGAGATTCATCTCTGTTATTGGTAACCAGTTCTGAAAACACTTCAGTTATTTTCATCCAATATTTACAGTCATAACGCCAATCCCTTGCTTTTATTTTTGAGGTTAGGCCACCTTATCACCACTGTTCTTTTGCTGTGTAAACCTTTTGAAAAAAAAGACTTTCAGTAGTTCCTTTTCTTTTGTTTTTTACACCAAAATATCTGCAGAGCACATGGCAAAGTGTACTTAAAATACTTAATTCCTGCATTGCTGAGATACCCAAAGTTGTTTGAACATCTCTGCTTCATTTAGCTACTCTATAAATTAAACTGCTTGGTGTTTAAAACTATGTGAAACTCTGTTTACTGTCTGTGCTCTGAGGCATTTTTTCAGTTACATGTGCTGTCTTTATAGCTTCCACACCTGTATGGACCTCTTACTGAGTCACTGTGAATAGGTCACATCACCTGAAGGTCAGTCAATGCAGACCCTTCACACCTCCATCTCATCATCAAGACTGGACTCTGCCACCCCTGCTGTATAACTTTCTTCTATTACTTGTGGTTATCTCCAGCATTCACTTGGGTGGTTGTGTTATATATGGAAGTGGGGAAATATTTTCTTAGTCACCTTTTCTTTGACTGCTGTTTATTTTTCTAACTCTGGGAGTCCCTGGTGCCATATGCTCCTGAAGTAAAGATGATCATTGTTGCTTTATGTAGCAAAGGAGGTTGCAACCCCTACACAGTGTATTAGCTCTGTATACTCAGCATTAAATGGAAGTTTGGCACTAGGGTCACATACATGCAGTGCACTCAAATTGTGTCAGTACTGAGCTGCTCCTTGCTAACCCCTTAACTACAGACTATTCTCACTGTTTTCCCAGAGTCTAATTGATCTTGTACAGTCTATTAATAAGCACCTAAACTTGTTCCGGGGCATTCTGCACAATGTGGCATTTAACCGTACACACAAACTGCTTCATTCATACACCTAACCCCTTGCACAGACAGGGAATATTTATTCTAATTTGGAGTTAAATCCTAGTTTTTTTATGTTCTTAAAATCATTGCCCTTTAAAAGAGCTGTCTTATCTGGATGCCAACTTTTTGGTATCTTTTTACCTTGTGACCAGGAATTCAAAGGTTATGGGAGCAGTTGGGCTCAGCCATATTGAGGAACTTCAGGACAAAGGTTTCCATTACTAGTTGTACAACCACAACAACAATCTATTTGCTGTCAGGCTACAGCCACCTCTTGGGCAGGTATAGATTGTGCACCTGGGATCATATTAGCTTAGAATTATTCTGACGTCCCTTCTCTGGGCCAGTAATCAAAAAGTCTCAATCCTCAGCACAGACACCAGTGAGGGATGTTCACTTGGAACAAAAAAATAGATACACACAGTACTGCCAGATGCAGCTTGCTGCACCAAGCACAATTTCCCTTTCCCTTAAGACCACACAGGGAGCACACTCAGTCCTGTGGCTTGTTTTACCTCTCTCTCTCCAGGCCCTCAAATAAGACTCCCCACTGACACAGCTGTAGAGTTGAGTCCTCAGCCGAGTGTTCCAAGCCAAGTCCTCTACCACCTTCTCTGTGAAACCAGTGTTCTGTGTACCTGCTCCAAGTAGGACACACACACACACACAAACACACACACACACACACACACACACACACACACACACACACACACACACACACACACACACACACTCACTCTGAGATTTGGTTTTCACAAATACACACACATGCCCCATCCTCTGCCCAGACTATAAGGTAGATTTACTGCCACCAGCTAGCTACTTTAAGGATCTTACCAGGGTACCCAATTATACTGAGAGAAATCTATACTAATACTAATGGTAGTGTTTGACCAATGCAGCATGGCTTTCAGGAGTGGCCACAGTGTCAACAAATAAATATAAGTACTCTCAAAGGTTAAAATATTTTCCAAAAGACCAGCCACAATAAAAAGTTAAAATATATATTTAATAATAAATAATAAAAGAGCATGAAAGTATGAAGTACCTATTTACAATAGATACCAGAGTTTCAATCACAGGAAATATTAAAATTAACACAGATGAACAGATGCACACAGATACAGAAAACAATACTTAACTAATCTCACTATATTATTCCTAACTGATCAAAATAATTACTGCCCCCTGGTTCACTTACTAGAGCAAGGCAAGATGATGTGGCTGAGTGATCTTTCTTTGTCAGGTTTCAAAAACAGACTGCTCTGAGACTTCTGTCTCATCTAGTATTAAAACATAATTTCAGTGCTGGATTACAGCTATAATGCTATTTTAAAACATCCACCCTTCCAGGTTAGCAATTAATTCTCCCTAAGGATGATACAGTAGGATTTCTAGTCCTGGTTTGCACAGGCATTTTGACTCTGGCTGCAATCAGAACTGGCTAAGAACTTGCTGTATTCAACTGGACATATAAGAGAATTTAAGTACCTTTATCTGCACTCTTTTTCAAAAAAAATACAGTATTTAAATTGATTCTAACTGTGTGTTGCAGGAATATTAACTGAACTGGAAGTTAGTCAGTGTTTGCTGAATTTTGTTATTTGCTAGTAATTACAGGTGTGGGTGTAGCCACATTCTTTGATTTCCTGTCCTTGCCTATTTAAGTGGTACAGTGTGAAATATTTTCTGCTTAAAAACCTCAGCTTTGGCCGGCTAAGAACTTGCTGTATTGAACTGGACATATAAGAGAATTTAAGTACCTTTATCTGCACTTTTTTTTCAAACAAATACAGTATTTAAATTGATACTAACTGTGTGTTGCAGGAATATTAACCGAACTGGAAGTTAGTCAGTGTTTGCTGAATTTTGTTATTTGCTAGTAATTACAGGTGTGGGGTAGCCACATTCTTTGATTTCCTGTCCTTGCCTATTTAAGTGGTACAGTGTGAAATATTTTCTGCTTAAAAACTTCAGCTTTGGCCAGCTAAGAACTTGCTGTATTCAACTGGACGTATAAGAGAATTTAAGTACCTTTATCTGCACTTTTTTTTCAAAAAAATACAGTATTTAAATTGATTCTAACTGTGTGTTGCAGGAATATTAACTGAACTGGAAGTTAGTCAGTGTTTGCTGAATTTTGTTATTTGCTAGTAATTACAGGTGTGGGGTAGCCACATTCTTTGATTTCCTGTCCTTGCCTATTTAAGTGGTACAGTGTGAAATGTTTTCTGCTTAAAAACCTCAGCTTTGGCCGGCTAAGAACTTGCTGTATTCAACTGGACGTATAAGAGAATTTAAGTACCTTTATCTGCACTTTTATTTCAAAAAAATACAGTATTTAAATTGATTCTAACTGTGTGTTGCAGGAATATTAACTGAACTGGAAGTTTTGACTCTGCTCTTCAGTTAGTCTCACCCACCCTCCCTGTTTTTGTTTTGGTGTTAATCTTAGTGGCCTTGAAACTGTCCGCCCCTCTTGTAAATTTGTGTTTGGATACTCCTTCTGGGCCCATCTCATTTGCTCACTCAACTGAGTGCAGTGAGATCATATTCTGATTTCAGGCACTCCTACTGTGTACAAAGAGAGCATCTGGGAAACAGAAAAAAAATTAAGCTTGTTTCCTGCCTTTCCTGTTAAGTGGTATAGACTATTTGTAGGCTTCTGAGCCCCCAAGCCCTTCTGTGTTGGAGGGAAGCCTTCTAGCTTAGTTTTTTTTCTTATAACTAGCCAGTTTTCTAGTTTCAGCACTCAAATCTGTTTCTTTGATCTCAGCACTTGTTCAGAAAAAAAAAAAAAAAAATTTCATCTGCTTTTACTGTACTTGTGTTTCTACCTACTTTATTTTACTTTTGCATCATCTTAAAAGTACTCAATTGTATTTATTACTGCTTGGTGTAACTCATTCTAAGCCTTTTAGTTTAAACACTTGGGCTTCGGACCAGTTTTGCACTGAGAGGGTTTGTGGTCTGCACTGTAGTGGCAGAACAGGTAGCTTACATCCTTCTAGGTTGGGAACTGCTGATTGAGGGCTCAGTGTCTGTTATTCTAAAAGTGTATTAATTCTGGTTTAAGCACTTGGGCTTTCAGGCCAGTTATTTTACATTAAGAGGGTTCGTGGTCTGCACTCTTGTGGGAGGAGAGGCTGGACTCTGCCCTTCTGAGCTGGGAATTTCTGGTTAAAGGCTTATAGTGCATGCATATCTGAACTGCTTCTTACTGAAGTTGGTGCGCCTTGTTTGCTGTGGCATAGACTGGATTCAGGCCTGCTGGATCTAGCTTTGTTTGTGTAACTTGAGCACTAATCCAGGCATTCTCTAAAGTATTCAATTGTATTTATTACTGCTTGGTAGTAACTTGATTAAAGTGTAGCTATCATTCTACGTCTTTTGGATTAAGCACTTGGGCTTCAGACCAGTTGTTTTACATTAGGAAGGTTTGTGGCATGCACTGTGGTGGCAGGACAGGTAGCTTTCATCCTTCTAAGTTGGGAACTGCTGATTGAGAGCCCAGTGTCTGTTATTCTTAAAGTGTATTAGTTCTGGTTTAGGCACTTGGGCTTCAGGCCAGTTATTTTACATTAAGAAGGTTCGTGGTCTGCACTCTTGTGGGGAAGAGGCTGGACTCTGCCCTTCTGAGCTGGGAATTTCTGGTTAAAGGTTTATAGTGCCTGAATATTTGAACTGTATCTTACTGAAATTGGTACACCTTGTTTGCTGTAGCATAGACTAGATCCAGGCCTGCTGAATCTAGCTTTGTTTATATGCTTGTTGTTTGTTTGCTTGTTATTTCCCTGGAACGCTAATTCCACCTAATACGGCTTCTCAGCTTCTGTGGATCACTAGTGATATCTGCATTGCTTACTGTACTTATTTCCTTGTTTCACTTGAAAGAAAGTTACTGTTTGTCATTTTGCATTTAAGTTACCTGTAACACATTGCACTTAAGTTACCTGGCACTTGCGCTAAAGCAATTATATAAGTCAGCACTAAAAATTAAAAGCACTACACCCTCACTCCCCACTGGCCCTTGTTTTCAATTATTAAGGAATTCCCAATATTATTCTAGCATGTCCAAAGGTCAGTTGTCAATCTCCTCTCCGGTCCAGCTGGTGAATCTGGGAATCTTGAGGCAATGTTACAACTGCCTCATGTACACAGACAACCCTCTCCTCCTCCCAACAAATTCCAACACATGTGAGAGATGCAACCATATAGCCAAACTGGAGGCTAAGCTCTGTCAACTCAGTACTGGCATAACCAGTCAGGAGGAGAAGGAAACCACACTCACTACAATTCCAGTCTCACATAGACCTACCACGACAGCAAACCAAACACATAATCACACAAAAACATACTCGGAGGCTCTAAATAAAGATCTACCTAAGCAGCAGAGACCACCAAAGCAGACACCCAAGCAACCGCTACCCCAAAACAAAACACGTGCAACACATATCTCACAAACCCAGTGTGCCGAACAGTCACAGCCCTTAAGACTAAACAACACACCTGATACACTTGTAATAGGTGACTCTATCATCAGGCACATTGATGTCCCACTCACCAGGCTGAACAAGGAGAGGGTCACGGTGAGCAGCCTGTCGGCGCTAGGATCTGCCACATAACACAAGCACTCGAGTCACTCCAAGGCAAGTACAAATATGACTCAGTCATTGTCCATGCTGGTGTGAATGACCTGAGACGTACCTCCCTGGACTACATGAAAAGAGATATAAAGGAGCTCTCTGAGCATGTAGCCCAGGCCGGTATGACCCTGACCTTGAGTAGCATCTTACCCTCACCAAGAATGATGCCACAATATGAAGACAAGATGATCAATTTCAACAATTGGCTTAAGTACTGGTGTCATTCAAAGGGGATCCAATGGCTGTCAGCTTGGGATGATATGCTCGACAAGCCACGATGCTTCGCTAGGGACGGCTTGCACCTGTCACCCCTGGGCTTTCGGATATTGGCAAAGGCTCTTGCTACCCCCATAGTGCCTTTTTTAGGCAAGGCTCAAAAGACAAACCCACCTCCATAGGTATTACAAGGGATAAGAAACTAAGAGTAATGCTACTCAATGCCAGAAGTCTAAACCTCAAGATGCACGCACTCAAAACTCTCCTTAGCATGGAGAACATCGATATCTGTGCAGTAACAGAAACCTGGTCCAGGGCTCCCGAGAGCACCCCAGCACTACCAGGTTATACCTCATACAATTCTTTTCGGCCCCAAAACTTGGACCGAACCACAAAAGAAGGGGGAGTATCGATATTCATCAAAGATACCCACACCTCCAGGTTGGTGGCAAAGCACGAAGCATCAGAGACTATCCATGTGCAACTAACAGTGGGTAAAACTGCCTTCCAGTTTATAGCCTGCTACAGACCACCCTCCCAAACCCAGGAACCCCACTCGGCCTTTCTGAGAACACTGGAAAATATGAAGGTCTCTCCAAACACCATTATATTGGGCGACTTCAACTACCCAAACATAGACTGGGAGCATTACTCTAGCTCCAACACCCTAGCCCAAAGGTTCCTAGAATTTATAAACTCAAATGCTATGGAACAACTAGTTACCACTCCCACAAGAGGGGAAAATATACTGGACCTGATCATCACCAACATGGGGACTCTATGCTCCAGACCAGAAGTGTATCCCTCACTGGTAAGATCAGACCATAAACTAATCTCACTGGATATTCACATCCCGACCCCACACCCTGCCCAGAAAACCACAGTGAAAAACTTCTCTAAAGCAAATTTCACACTCCTCAAAATCGAGGTGGAATCCTTCAAAGCCCCCAGGCCTGTGGAAAATACAGCCCAGACCACAGAATCCTTTATAAATGCATTCTATGAACACCTTCAGGAATGCATGGATCATGCGATCCCAAATAAAACCAAGACCCAATCCTCCAAAGGCAGATGTCCTGTCTGGTGGACCCCAGCCATAAACAAACTATACAATAGAAGGAGGAAGCTACTAAATGATAGAGCAAAATCCCAAAAAGGGAAGGCATCACTGATCAGTATTAGCAAAAAACTACGGGCACTCATAAAATTGTCTAAGGCCAGCTTCGAGAGAAAAATTGCACAGGACACTAAGGATAATCACAAGGCTTTCTTTAGTTATGTTAGGAACATGGGTGGTAATTCCCAGATATGCTCAGAATTAGTCCAAAATGACAAAAAATACACTGAACCCACAGACATTGCCAACATCCTAGCTGACAGGTTCAGCGCAAACTTCTCCCCACCAAAAGGGCAAATATCTATCCCAGCAGAGTGCTGCCCCCCTGACATCTCAGATGCTCAGGTAAGAGCCGCCCTCTCCAAACCAAAAAAACACAGCATCAATGGGACCAGACGGTGTCCCGGACTGCGTCCTACATGAACTCCAAGAAGAGCTAAACCCAAACATAAAACTACTGTTCAATCTCAGCCTTACTACAGGATATGTGCCCAAAGAGTGGCGTACAGCAACAGTGGTCCCTCTCCATAAAGGTGGTGCCTCAACGGATCCTGGAAACTATCGCCCCATAAGCCTGACTAGCTTGGTCTGCAAAGCTATGGAAAGGATCAATCATGGACCTCATAAATAAAGATATTGGGGACCTACAGACACTGGATCCTACCCAGTTCGGCTTTGTTAAGGGCAGATCCTGCCTCTTAAACCTGGTTGATTTCTTTGAAACAGTCACCAAGGCCACTGACGAGGGGAAGGTGGTCCACACAGCCTACCTGGACCTCGCAAAAGCCTTCTATACAATACGCCACTCGGGCATTACAGATAAGCTCACCAGCTTAAATATACACCCCTATGTCACTAGATGGATTGCAAACTGGCTCAAGGACAGAACCCACATGGTTAGAATTGCTGGAGCCATGTCAGACTCCAAACCAGTTACAAGTGGTGTCCCACAAGGCTCAGTCCTGGGACCTCTCTTGTTCGGTATATATTTCTCGGAGGTACAGGCCAACACAGAAGGACTGTGTCTGACCAAGTTCGCAGATGATTGCAAACTGGGTGCCATAATCGACTCTCCAGCCGACACAAGCATCCTCCAAAAGGGCCTCATAGAAACAGACAACTGGTGCCAGAGCCATGGCCTCAAGCTAAATGCCAAAAAGTGTATAGTCATCCCCTTTGGCAAAAACAAAGTGCCCACAAATTACCACATAGGTGGTAATCCATTAAGTAGAGAAGAAGTAATTAGGGACCTGGGGACCCAAGTTGATAGCAATCTCTCATTTGACAACCACGTGGCCAAAGTGGTTAGAAAAACATTTTATATAGCCCACCTAATCATGAAGGGATTCACATCTAGATCAGGGGAGGTCATCGTGCCTCTTTACTCATCCCTCATCAGGCCCATAATTGAGTACAATGCCCCTTTTGGGATGTACCTTACCAGACACCTGCAGCAACTGGAAAGACCCCAAAAGTACCTCACCAAGAGGATCAAAGGGCTCAAACAGATGCCATATGCTGCCCGGTTAAAGAAACTCCAGCTCTACTCAGTGGCATACCGCCTGTTCAGAGGCGATCTGTGCCTGACGTATAAAGCCATGTCCAACCTGGAATTAATGGACATGCTGCACCTCAGAAAATCCAAATTCCATCGAGCTACGCGCTCGAGAGACTTGAACCTCAGCACTGAAATAAATAGGATATGCTGGAGGGACAGATTCATAACCCAGAGGCTCCCTTCACTCTGGAATAAAATCCCAGTCCAGGTTAGGCAGAGTCCCTCATTGACTCTCTTCAAGAGGAATCTTGATGAGTGGATGGGAGATCGTAGGTTTACCCCGGGTATCACTTCTGTGTCACTGTTAGACAGAGGCACAGTATACTAACCTCGAAAAAGGGCATAGCAAAATAAATTTAAAATGGGTGGCAAAAGCCAAACACATTCTGGCTAGGCTTATAAATGCCCTAGGGCAGATAGCCTAGTATGAACCTATGAACCTATAAGATACAATATTTATGGCCTAAACCAGATAATTTAATTTCAGACAATTTTTCAAAGTTGCAACAACAACAGCACGCAGGAAAAGTAGAAAAAACAACACCGCAGGATTCACCAAACACGATTTATTGTAGTAAACCTCTTTCTCTCTGACGTCTCGGCCTTAGCCTTCCAGGAGTATACAACAGATAAAACACACTGACCTTATATACAGATTAAATCCATTAATTAAGACAATCAAACAATCAATTTATTAAAAAAATCAATTATCTAAGCAACATTTTCCAATTAAAATCCTCATTAAGCCCATTTGGATGTAAAGTTTTAAACTTCAATATATAAACAGTTTCTTTATACAATAACAAATGTTTAGTTTTTAATAAATCAGAATCATTATCAGATACTTGTTCTAAAATTGATGCTTGTAACAACTTTGCATCACTGTTGTGCATTTCACCAAAATGTCGAGCAACAGGACTTTCAGTTTTAACATTAATTATGTCCCTAACATGTTCAAGTAATCTCACTTTAAAAGCTCTCTTTGTTTCCCCGATGTAAAATTTATGACAGGGACATTTTAAGGCATAAATGACTCTCTCTGTATTACAACTAAAACAATTGTTTACTCGAAAGGAAATATCATTTATACATTCAAAACTAAAAGTAACAAAACTACATGCCTTGCATTTACCACACTGATAGGTCCCTTTATGTCTAACTTGTTCTGTCATTAATTCTATAGGAAAACTAAACCTACTTCGTACCAAGAAATCTTTAATAGTCCTTCCCCTTCTGTATGAAAATTTTAAATTGACATTTAGCCATGATTTAACATTGTCCAGGGTACTAAAATATTTCCAAAACATAGAAACAATTTTAACTAATTCCGATGTATAACATCCATAAGTAGTAACAAAGTACATAGCTTCAGATTGCATTTGTTTATTATGACTAAAAAAAGAATCAGATCTTTTCTCCTGTAATATACTATTTTTGTTATAATTATGAGAATAATCCCATAGTTTGTTAAGACTCTCATCCAAAAAAGAATTATTGTACCCTCTTAACAAAAAAGAGTTGTACACAAAATCTAATTCTTTTTTAAGTACTGCTTTTTCATTACATAATCTGAAAGTCCTTAACATTTCTCCATAAGGTAAGGAGTGTTTAGTATGTGGAACATGTCCACTAGTACCATGTACATATAACGTAGGACCTTCAAATTTCCTATTTACTGAAGTTACTAATTTGTAACCACTAGAAATGTCAAGAATCACATCTAGAAAAGGTATTCGTAAACCCATAATTAAACCATCAAAGTCCAAAGAAAATCTATTGGACTTTAAATCTGAAATAAATTGTACTGCCAAAGACTGCCCCCCTTCCACTAAAAAAATTAAATCATCTACATATCTGTAGTATTTAATAACATGTTGTTGAAAAAACTTATGTTTATAAATATATTCTAACTCAAAAAATCCCATGGCCAAATTTGCATACATGGGGGCAAAAGAAGCTGTTCCTCGTTTCTGATGATAAACAGAGTGATTAAATTCAAAAAAATTATTGGTTAAAGAAAAATGCAATAACTCTAAAATAAATTCTGAAACAGGGGACTGACCCAAAAACCATCTCAATGCCTCCAATCCAAATTCATGGCTAATATTTGTGTATAGACTTTTGACGTCTACTGTCAACCAATACATACTTTTATTCCATTTTATATTATTAATTTTATTCAAAAAATCAAATACATCTGTTAAAAAAGAAGGTAATTTTTTAACATATGCAGACAAATAATCATTTAGGAAAATACCTATATTTCGTAAAAAATATTTACGACCTGATACTATGGGACGACCAGAGGGTTTATTAAGATTTTTATGAATTTTCGGCAGGCAATAAAAATATGCCATGCTGCAACCCTCTGTCTGAAATTTATTGTTAACATCTTTCATCTCAAAATATCCTAGTCTGAAACCCTTTTGTATCAACTCTTTATATTGTAGTATAGCTAAATGATATTTTTCTACCTCACATATTTCATAAATGTTATTATCATTAAGATGTTGCATACACATGTCAAAATAATCATTAGTATTTAGAACAACCAATTTGTTGCCCTTATCGGCAGGTTTAAAAACAATGTTATTTTTCTTACTTAGGTCCATTAAGATCTTCCACTCATGAAAGGACATATTATATTCAATGTTGTTCTTATTTAACATAAATTCTTGGTTCCCTATTTCTAAAGAATGATTCACCATCCTAATAAAGTTAGATACTTCCTGATTCATAATTCTCGGAATAAAATTACTTTTAGAAGGTACCTTCTCAGTATTAAGTTTAACATAGGCATTAGCTTGTTCGTCAGACATACAGGTATAAAAACTCTCATCTAAGCTAGACATATCAGAGTCTAAATCATCATTCTGACTTTCAGTATTTAAACTAAAAAAATATTTCAAATACAATTTACGACTAAAACTGTACACATCCAATTGCATGTCATGAAGTCTGGATACGACAGTAGGAATAAATTTCAAACCCAAATTTAATACTGAAAGTTCCTTGTTATTAAATTCATAATTTGATAAATTTACCACATAACTGTCCGAAATGTTGAATACCACACTACCATCTACCTCGTTTGTAGCCTCCCTGTCTGGTCGGCTCTGGTGTGGTGTATTCAGTATATTCCCGTTGGCGTTTCTGCCGCGAATTGTCTCTCTGCGTTTGTGGATATTCTGCACGAAAATTCTGTCTTAAATGTTCCGGATGTTCAGCTGGTGGAAGATGTGGAAAATCCATTTCAGCTCCATCATCTTCAAAAGATGTGTAGCCGTTTTCTGAAGCTGACGCTGATGAGTTCAAAGAGCGTGCTCTGTCCGTTTCCTGTTGAAACCTCACATGCTTACGCCCCTTATTGCGATTGGTTCTGGACACAAATGCTTTATTCAATTCGTAATCACGTAGATCTCTTATCAATTTCCCTTTTTTTCTTTCAATAAGTGTAAGTTCATAATCTTTCAATTTATCATTCATCTGTTTTAAGAACTCATCCAAAAAAGATGTAGAGACACATTTAGATATGTCGTTACACATTTTCTTAATGTCTACACACAGTTCTTTTTGTTTTAAACGGTCCCGTTCTATAAGTATATGCAACCATTCTGTAGTACAGTTGTGGGCTGCGGCAACCCATCTTTTATGGAACACAACATCAGAATCTTTAGAGAGGTCAAAGGGTGTAGTAGGATCTTTGAAAGCCCTTAATCCCCTCGGTGTTATCTCAGTGTCTATATATCTCTGTAAACCGCATATGTTAAAGAAAGTAGCAGTTTCTTTGATCATTTTTTTCTCTAGATTCTCTATTAATAGTTTATGTTCTACGTTATCCGGCACAAGATTCTTTCTGCCCACACTGCAAAAGGGATTCGGGAAGCGTTTTTTACGGTCATCCTCCCATTTATCCCATAACGTACTGCTTTTGTCCAAGCCAGTTCTATTTGTTAATTGCCTCTCACCTCTGTCCGTAACATTACTGACAAAATTGTCTAATGAAAGCTGACTGCCATCCATGGTGTCACGCAGCACCCGTGGAAACTGTGCTAGCGAATCCGTAGACATGTACCAGCAGCAACAACAACAGCACGCAGGAAAAGTAGAAAAAACAACACCGCAGGATTCACCAAACACGATTTATTGTAGTAAACCTCTTTCTCTCTGACGTCTCGGCCTTAGCCTTCCAGGAGTATACAACAGATAAAACACACTGACCTTATATACAGATTAAATCCATTAATTAAGACAATCAAACAATCAATTTATTAAAAAAATCAATTATCTAAGCAACATTTTCAATTTTTCAAAGTTAGCTGGACTGAGATTAACCTCTCTTCTTCCAGTATCTTCTCTTACAATATATTCATTTAAGAGTTACAATATAGTCTGACATATAGGTGTATTTATTTTCTGTTCAGCAGGACACATTTTAACACAAACAGCTTTACAAATACATTTTCAACACAAGCACCTGTACAAATCAGTTTCATATACAAATGACGTAAAATTCTTTACAAAATTCCAGCTAGCTGTGCTGGCATATGTTACACATCCACTGCCCTACTTCTCCTGGCATAGCTGGCAATACATCACATCATCACAATTAGCAAACTTGCAAAACATTTCCTTTTATGTTTTATCATATTGCATTGATATCAGTGTGTTTGTTGCACTTCTCTGAAATGTCCACAGATTACATATTATTGTCTTGTGTTATTACTGTAATTGTATAAGACCCACCTAAAAAATTGTGTAACCCAAGGTAGTGGCTTACTGCAGAAAGACAGAATATTAAATAGACACTAGTATTAACTGGATTAGTGTGTACAACAGTGAGGAAATGCAAAACTGTGTTAAGATTTGAATGTACTATGAATGTATAAAATACTATTAAAAATGTATTGTAATGTTGGAGTGAATGAAAATTATTAATGTCCATTGCATGGAAATAACAAAAAAATGTTAGTATGGATTGTTTTCTTTTTCGTTACCATATGTCTGTCACTTTTTTCATGTAATGTTTAATAAATATGTTTTACAAAATGCCTTGCATACTACATGACACAAGGTATAACCAATCTATGTTCTAAAATTGTAGTGCAAACAATTGAAAGCCCAGCATCTGCACCCATCTGTGTCTCTTGTGAAATGCTAATCAATGGAAGATTAAAGATAAGCGACTCCAAAACAGTAATATTTCTTTTGTGTATTCAAATTAGGAAGCAGTGTCTGTCCAACTAGAGGATGAGAGACTGGTCAAAATTAAGGATGTTCTGAAGGAGCTCCCAGCACCGCACTACAGGTATGAAGCAGGTACAAAGGTAATGATGATATGCTTAATTGAAATTCAGAGTGAGTTAAAACATCTCAGTCTAGCTACATGGTCATTCATTCAGTCAGTTGTTGAGGGAACAAATGTGTCACCAAGCTGTCTTATGAAGCTACAAGTGGCTTTATAACAAAACACTGACATCTGTGTAGTTATTCTGAAAAACATTATGAGGTTTTATAACTCTAGCATCTCATCCCTTGGCTGTAGAAGTCATGTTATATAATGTCATTTTTCCCATCCCACAATTATTTTTATGGCTGTGTGCATGAAACTCAGCAGAACTTTCTTGAGGTGGAAGAAAAGTGTATTACAAAAGAAGTGAGCAAGTTTGCAGTAATGTTGCAGTCATTGTTACACCACAATTGTTCCTCCAGGCATTCAAACACCAGCTGCACAACGTTTGGTTTAAATCCCTCTGTGCATAGTATAATTACTGTAACCCTAGTCTACATGTAGCTGTTTATGTACATTATTTCTTTTGTGGCTATTTTTCTTCTAATGTCTGTGAACCAATGGACTTGTGATCAGGCCAAAACCAACAGGTAAAAGATTACTCTTATGGCTAGTGGAGTTTTGCATAATTTGTGGGCTCTGCCTGTATACCCACTAGTATTGCATCATCACAAAGTGCAGCTCAAGTGCATGCTAGACTGTGAAAATCGGTCAGCTGACTTAGACTGCATGTCGATCAGACCATATGACACCAGTACAGGTAGCTGTCATGGATGTAGATTGGTCAGTAATTGCATGTGTCACTGTAGTAGTCATTCTTGCTAACAAGGCCATCTGCAACTCCTATTTGACTCATTTTCATCGGTCTGAAGATATTTTATCGATTTGGAACAGAACATGTTTTTTCATGTAACTGTTTGCCCATGTACTTCTGTCAGGTAGCCTGATGATCACCCTGCAGAACAGGCAAGTGTTAGCAACTGTGATGAAGCCACAGGATTCTGACATAACTATCATTTTGCTATAAGCTGTGCGGATACTGGTTTTGGTTCAAAACCTTAAATATTAAGTTAAGTGCTTGTATTCACACATCACTGTTAGAAAGGGTAGCTTTTCACAACTTGATGCTCTGACTTGTAATGCTGGGTGGAATGAAATTGGATCTCTTTGTACCATCCCTGCTCCAGAATTAACATGGTGTCCCATGTGCAAGAAGACTAGAGTTGGAATGAGGCAGAATCTGTCTCTTACTGTGGTATTCTGGAAGGTGACCTACAGCTGTGTAAAATGCCATGACTCAGTCATTTACAACTAGCTAGTTAATAAGGGAGATAAAACTGCATATTGCAAAACTACAAGAAACTGTTAACATCAGAAGTGTAGGTAATGAACTGTAGTACCTCTAAGAATGTTCCAGAGTGCTGGCATCTCAAGCATAAGTGCATGTGTCTATCCACCTGTATGTATGTGTCTATGTCCGTGTGTGTGTGTGTGTGTGTGCGTGCGTGTGTGTGTGTGTGTGTGTGTGTGTGTGTGTGTGTGTGTGTGTGTGTGCGTGCATCTTTATGTGTATGAGATGGAAGAAAAGCTTAATATTCAGTTCCCTACTTGCCTGGTAATCTCCATGGATGGTCACAGCTTTTTACAGGAGTGTCTATAAGAGCTGGATGTGTCTTGTAAGCATAGATGAATATATACCACTTTCTATTTATTTCTACATTTCTTGTATATACCAGACATTCTCTGTATATACTAGAGTATGTCTTTATCTGTTTGCCAGTTTAACTATCTACCTATTTGTCTATATTTCTTTGTGTCTGTTCCTCTTTCTGTCTGTGTATCCATGTGTCACACTGATTGTCACAGCTTATATCTTAAGGTCCATCTCTGATCAGACTGGTTTAGTTACTGGTCCATCCCTAATTCTAGAGGTGATGCAATATTTAGGGTACCATATAGTTTTGCAAACTCTAATGTTAGTGCATTTGGGACCAAGTCAACTATTGCTATCAAATACAGTGTTTAAATCCAGGCTTCCTAGTACCCTTTCAACTATCATCAATTGCATCACTTGATTCTAAACAAAGATCGTTAGTTACTGGACAAATAACATACGGTAATTTGAAAAAATTTCACTATGAAGGATGTACTTTGGTTCAAGAGATACCTGTATAGATTTCTATATTTGAAACCATTAGTGATGTTATTAGTTTGCTCTAATAACCTGAACTACAGAAGTGGTCAGTTTTCCCTGGAATTGCACCAAGCACACAATTTTACCAAAGCTACGATGCAGGTCCACTCCATATAGTTGGAATTACCATAAAACCTGCACAAACACAGGATGGAGAACAAACCGGGACAGCTACGGCAGTAGCTCCTGCCAGCAGAGTATGGACAGGTAACTGTTTAACCTGAAACAGCTCCTGCCAACAGAGTATGGACAGGTAACTGTTTAACTTGAAGCAGAACCATTAACATTCACAGACTCTGTTCTACAACATCTTCAGCTGTCTTAAAAGGATATACTAAATAAAATCTCTAGAGGTGCAAAGAATTTCATATAGCTTAAGCTAGGACATATTTCTGTACTTTGCTGCATCTTTATGGATTGTTTTTTCTCCTCATATCATGTTCCCATTCCTGTTATATTTCTAAAATATATAACTGCATGCATCATAAATCGCAGCGGTACCAAATATCAAGTCCTCCTTGAAAAGCTTTTTATTTCATTTTATTTTGCATAGCTTACTTTATGGTAACCACTGTAATCCCTATGAAAATATGCAAATGCAAATACATGCTTTTCATCTTAAGAGGTCTACTGGATTGGAAGCACAGTGTTTTAAATGGAGTTTTCAATGAGGAAGTCAATGAATAGTACTTCTAGCTTTAAATTCTGTCTTGTCATCTCACTATCTACATTCCAGTACACAGATGTCATTAAAATAGCAAATAAAAAAAAATAGAGCTAATAATAAATCAAATCAAGTGAAACAACACACACATGCACACACACACACACACACACACACACACATACACATACACACACACACACACACACACACACACACACACACACACACACACACACACACACACAGACACACACACACACACACACACACACACACACACACACACACACACACACACACACACACAAATGCACATTATATTTTTATTCTAGTAGCTACATTTTTTTCTATTTAAGTTAACGTTCAGTAAAGCATGGCACAAAAATTAATGGTTTCTATAAACTTACTCCTGTAAACATAGTCTATAGTTCCTTACTGCATCTAAATGAAGGTGTCAGAAGTTATGGGTACAAGTGGAAGTGGCAAGAAATTAAAAATGGTGTATTTCTTCTCTGACAATAAACCATGTTTAAATTATTTTATTGTATGAAATGATAAATGAAGATTGTATAAGTCAGTGCATTTGTCTAATCATGCAAGACACTGAATTTTAAAGCCACCTGCCAGCTGTCATAACCCTGTGAGTCTGTGGGTATAATCAAAATAGCCTATATGACACAACAAGGGTGGTCGCAGTGAAGTTAAAAATCCCTGTGCTGTTTGCCTTCCCATCAGGCACTGGATCCTGTGCTCAGACTTTTACCTCTGTTCTGTTAAACAAGTTAATGGTTTAGGGGTGTGATTAGATTCAGGAGTTCCCCATTCCAAAGTTGTTCCTATAGTGAGTACATACCACAGTGCTTAAGGGCATCATGTGCAGGTAACATCTTTGGCTTCAGACCATTGTTTTATGCATTAGGTAAACAGTGCGTGGTAATCAGGACTAGAACCAAAATCCTCTCATTACCTGCCATTTTACCAGATCATTAGATACAGTATTAATGAAACCAAGATCTGCAAAGCATCCTGCACTCACCAAGAATGATACCTCGGTATAAAGAGAAAATGATCAATTGCAACAATTGGCTAAGCTTCTGGTGTTATTCAAAGGGGATTCAGTGTCTGTCGGCCTGGGATGACATGCTCGACAGGCCGCGTTGCTTCGCAAGAGACGGCTTGCACCTGTCACCTCTTGGCTTTCGAATACTGGCCAAGGATCTTGCTGCCACCATAGTACCTTTTTTAGGCAAGGCTCAAAATTCAAACTCACCTCCGTAAACAACGCAAGTAAAAAAATGAGGGTTATGCTACTCAACGCCAGGAGTTTAAATCTCAAAATGCATGCGCTCGAAGCACTCCTAAGTATGGAGAACGTCGACATCTGTGCAGTAACTGAAACCTGGTTCAAGGCTCCAGACAGCACCACAGCACTACTGGGCTACAACTCATACCACACATTTCGGCCACAGAACATGAACCGAAACACAAAAGGAGGGGGTATATCCATATTCATCAAGGATACCCACACCTCCAGGTTAGTGGTGCAGCATGATACCTCTGAGATCATCCATGTGCAACTAACATCAGGCAAATCTGTAATGCAAATTGTGGCCTGCTACAGATCACCCTCCATGACCCAGGACCACCACTCCACCTTTCTGGAGACACTGGAAAACATGAAGGTCCTACTGAACACCCTGATTTTGGGCGATTTCAATTACCCTACCATTAACTGGGAAAACTACTTGAGTACAAACTCCCAGGCTCAGCGCTTCCTGGAATTTATCAACTCAAATGCCCTGGATCAGTTGGTAAACACTCCTACCAGAGGCCACAACATATTGGACCTGGTCATCACCAACATGGGCGACAGGTGTTCTGCACCGGAGGTCAACCCGTCACTGGTTAGATCAGACCATAAACTAATCACTCTGGATGTCCACACCCCACCACCACCCCCAACCAAGGAAACCACAGTGAAAAACTTTTCTAAAGCAAACTTCACCTTACTTAAGGCAGATGTGGTAAGTTTCACCGCCCCCACACTAAAGGATAACACTGCCCAAGATGCAGAATCCTTTACAATTGCACTCTGTGAGCACCTACAAGGATGCATGGATCGTGCCATCCCTAGCAAAGCCAAGACTCACTCCCCTAAGAGAAGGAAACCAGTCTGGTGGACCCCTGCTATAAACAGGTTATACAACAAAAGGAGGAAACTAGTTCAGAAAAAAAGCAAATCCCAAGAAGGAAAGACATCCCTGATCAGTATCAGTAAGAAACTAAGGTCCCTCATAAAATCATCCAAGGCTAACTTTGAAAGAAAAATAGCCAAGGATTCGAAAGATAACCACAAAGCCTTCTTTAGCTATGTCAAGAATCTAAGTGGCAACTCACAGATATGCTCTGAGCTAGTGCAAAAAACCACAAAATATACTGAACCTACTGATATTGCCATCATCCTGGCAGATAGATTCAGTGCAAATTTCACCCCCTTTTCACCCCCAAAAGGGCCCACAACAATACCGGAAAAGTGTAGTGCCCTGGAAATCACATGAAAACAGCCCTTTCAAAAGACAAAAACACAGCATCAATGGGGCCAGATGGTGTCCCAGGTTGCGTCTTGCACGAACTACAGAACGAACTAACCCCCCACCTAAACACGCTGTTCAACCTCAGCCTCTCCACAGGCTACATGCCCATAGAATGGCACACAGCAACGGTTATTCCACTCCACAAAGGAGGGGCCACAACTGACCCTGGTAACTATCGCCCCATAAGCCTGATTTGCCTGGTCTGCAAGGCTATGGAGTGCATCATCATGGAACTCATTAACAAAGACATTGGGAACCTCCAAACACTTGACCCGACCCAGTTTGGCTTTGTTAAGGGCAGATCATGCCTACTAAACCTGATTGACTTCTTCGAGACAGTCACCAAGGCCATAGACGAGGGAAAGGTGGTTCACACAGCCTACCTTGATCTCACCAAGGTGTTCGACACCATTCCTCACTCAGGTATTATAGAAAAACTCACCAGCCTGAACATAAACCCCTATATCACAAGATGGGTTGCCAACTGGCTTACAGACAGAACTCACATGGTAATAATAGCGGGCTCCAGGTCCGACTCTAAACCAGTCACAAGTGGTGCCCCACAAGGCTCAGTCCTGGGACCCCTTACTGTTCAGCATATACTTCTCAGAAGTACAGGCAAACACAGAAGGACTATGGCTAACAAAGTTCACCGATGACTGCAAACAGGGAGCCATAACAGACTCTCCGGCTGACACGGACATCCTTCAAAAAGGCCTTACTGAGACAGACACCTGGTGTCAAAGTCATGGCCTCAAGCTAAATGCCAAAAAATGCATAGTCATCCCATTTGGGAAAAACAAAACACCCACAAATTACCACATAGGTGGCAGCCCCCTTAATACAGAAGAGGTAATAAGAGATCTGGGGACCCAGGTAGATAGTAATCTCTCCTTTGACAATCATATTGCCGAAGTAGTTAGGCAATCCTTCTATGTGACCCATCTAATAACTAAAGGGTTCGCATCTAGAAATAAAGAGGTTATAGTGTCCCTCTACTAGTCACTCATCAAACCCATCATAGAGTACAATGCCCCATTTGGGATGTACCTTACAAGAGACTTCCAACAGCTGGAAATACAACAAAAGCACCTCACCAAGAGGATTACTGGCCTCAAACATATGTCCTATGCAGCCCAACTGAAAAAACTCCGGCTGTACTCAGTGGCATATTGCTTACTCAGAGGTGATCTCTGCCTGACTTACAAAGCCATGTCCAACTCAGAATTGATGGACATGCTCCACCTAAAGAAATCCAAGTCACTGTGAGCCACGCGCTCTAGTGAGCTGAACCTCACCACAGCAATAAACAGAACATGCTGGAGGGACAGATTCCTGTCAAAGAGACTCCCCATGCTTTGGAACAAAATTCCTAACTACATTAGGTAGAGCCCCTCACTAACACTCTTCAAGAGAAACCTTGACGAGTGGATGGGTAACAGAAAATACACCCTTGGGATCACTTCATTGGCTCTGCTTGACAGAGGCTCAGTTAATTAATCAATGGGGCGGCGAAAGCTGACACACTCTGGCTAGGCTTATAAATGCCCTCGGGCAGATAGCTTAGTACCTACCTATAAACCTATAAACCTATGAACCTATGAAACAAAATCATCTTTGCTATCTCTGCTTATCTATTAAGTACCATAAAGTCTGATGGCAGATGCTCAAACCAAGACCTTCTGGAGCACAATTCTTTGTGCTGACAATTTATTATGTTGGACGGTGCAGTGGGGCAGTGGTAGCATTGTCATCTCACAGCAAGAGGTTTTCTGGTTCAATTTGCAGCTGGAGTGCCTTCTGTGCAGAGTTTGCATGTCCTCTCTGCATTCGTGTGGGTTTCCCCTAGGTGCTCTGGTTTCCTCCCACATCATAAAGACATGCTTCTTGAGTGTTTCTCCCCAGGCCTCTGCTGAAAATTAGCTTCGTTCCAAGTCAGACTTTCCTGGTAAACAAATGTTAAATAAATAAATAAATGTGGGTGCAAAGAACATATTGAAAACCTCCTTACCTTTAGTCTGTCATCTGACTGTCAGATATCACACTGGATACAAACTAGTCACTGGATTCAGATTTTTGTTCTCACCACTATTACTCTGCTTTGCTGGGCAGTGGTTTTACTCTTTCTGGAGGCTGATATGCCCAAGGTTACACTACAACAAGCAATTGCCCATCTCACTAGTGAAAGACTTGCTCCAAAATACTGACATGCGTGAGACATTATAATTTGATTATTAATGAATTTATACTCTGTGCCATTTTTGTTTTTTAGTTGCTCCATCCTGTTTATGTTTTTCTTTTCTTGCAAGGACTCTGGAATATCTGATGAAACATTTGGTGCACATGGCTTCATTTAGTTCCCAGACCAACATGCACGCCCGGAATCTGGCCATAGTCTGGGCGCCCAACCTCCTCAGGTAAGGAACACTTTTACTTCATGTATAACCTATAACAAATGAAATGGTGTCAGGCATGTGTCTGCATTATGTTTACATATGAGAGAAGGTGCAGCAATGATGTTTTGATTTTCAGTGATTTGCCTCCATCAAATCAAACAAAATGATTCATTATGTCAAGTAAGAAAATTTGACTTTAGAATAATGATGCTAATGGAAAAAAATGACCATTACATTTTAGCCCAATCATTTGCAGCTCTTCCAGCATTCTCATAGTCTATATTTCATTCTACCTAACCCTTTCTCTTTCTACTATGATCCCACAGTACTTATGCATTGCCATTCTTTATTCATATTTGACTTTTCCTCTGCCACCATCATAAAGTTGATCCAGGACTCCACCACTCTGTCTAGTAAGTTAAGTTAGATATGTACCAGTTGGCTTATCTAGTATATCAGTTTCCCTGTCTAATAGATAAACTGTATCTGTTACTTAATCTTCAGCTTATTTTGACTCCTTCCCTCATAAGAATTGGCATATGTATGTACCTAGAATTCTTTTTCTTGTCAGCCCCTCTGATCTGCCCACTGCTGAATTCAGTTCCACCGGGGGTGCATACCTTTTGTTATCTCATGTTTTTCCCTGTAGGGGGAAAAGTGGGCAGTAAGCCTAATATACTGCAGAGTCTACCTTTTATTTTTGTACTACCCAGTTGTTGCCCACTCTGGTGTCACATGCCATGCAGGGGTATCAGTTATTTTGACTAAGTAATGAATTAATTTATTAATTTATTTATTTATACATTTTCTGTAGTTTAGCAAAGTCTCTTTTCATCCTTTCTGTGCTTTTTTTTTCTGTTAGCCATGGTCTTTTTCATTTTGTCACTAGCAAAATGTATATTTTTACTCCTGACTTTCTGCAATGTAATTTATAAAGACAACAAAAAAAAATAGAACCCGTAACAGTGCCCCCCCCCACACACACACACACACACACACACACACACACACACACACACACCAGCGAACAGTCTTTCTTTTAATTAGACTTCATTTACTTTTCATTTGAATATTTTACTAACTGGTGTTTTACCCATTGTACCAACATAACACAGCTTCATATCTATCTGAATTATTCACTAACGTTTTGCACAATATCACATGACTTCCCTTGCTAAAGTCTAAGCAGGCCACACCCACATCATCACTCCAGGCCCCACTCTCATTACCCAGTCAAAGAAGTCCATTAGACATGCAGTACAACTTGCACATTAAACAGCCAGGTGATGTGCAAGCTTTCTGAGAGTGGTTATACTTATTTTTTGGAACAAGACAATAATGCAAGCTAAAGCACCTACAGCATCAGCAGTTAAGTCCAGAATGTCAGCAGTTTGCAAAACAGAAAAACTCATGAATCTTTTATTGAGTCACTGGTTACCATTTACTCAGTATGATAATATGTTAAAGTTGGAAGATGGGCTTGCTATATGACAGGCAAGATTTAAGTACATAAAGCTATCAATCCATTTCTTACTGTCATTGACAAATGCAACACATGCCTTAAAACATTTTTCCTGACTTGTGATGTCACTTTAAGCAGTTAATGTTTTGCATTACTTCTTTCCTGTCATATGTTTGGAACTCTTTATAAAGATCTGTAAGGTTAGGACACATGGACAAGTTCATGGCATTCAATTAAGGGAAAAGATGTACAATTAGAAAGGCATCTTAATAATGTTCATGATTGTCACAAACAAGTCATCTTTTCAGCTTATTTGCAAGACAGGTTTCTTTCACTAGAAAAGCCTGAAATATTTTGGATTTTTCCATTGGGTAGTCTTAAACCAAACTAATTTAATGACATATTCTTTAAATCTATTTTGAAATATTAGCAAAACATATTTTATTATTTCTTTGTTGTAATTGCATAAAAGTTAATGGAATGACAGAAAAGGTTTCATCCTGACATGAACACTCTGCAGGTCACTTTTATTGCAAGTGCTTAATTTTAAGGCAGACCATGCAGACAGCATTCTTCATTGCGGACAGAATGATACAGGCATACTATGACAGCAGCTTTATGGCTGGACATGTATAAGGTAGGCTTCCCTAAATTTGATCACTAGCCAGCTGACCAGGTTCTAATTGCCTAGACACACCTTGCAAAACTAACTTTTGCAAATAGCTCCTATCTTTGACATGTAAGTACTGCAGGATTGCTGTCTGTGCAAGACAACTGTTTATAGTTTTTGGTAATTCTTTCTTTCCCGTGTTGTGCAACTGAGGAATTAGTACATAAAGTCAAGGAATATACGTTGCAATAATAGTTAAGGTGTTTAACTCACAGATACAAAATACAGGGTTTGATTCTCACCTTTGGAAAATTTCTATTTGGTTCATGCATGTTAGCTTTATATGTAGAGTGTTCTTGGTCAGCTGAGATCTTTTGAGGTCTGAGGTCTTTTGGAATCTCTTGATTTGTCACTATAATTGTGAAGAAACAAATATTTATATTCAAGATTTTTTGTGCTGCATTTTGTTTAGCAATTATTAAAGGGATTTCCTTCACAAGCACCATAACAATGTTGCTAGTTTATCCATTCCTCAAGATTCTTTGCTCAATTACTCAAGAAGATGCTTGCCTTTTCTTATTGGAGCACTCCTCATAGGAACAATGGGTTCAAGTTCAAAATGTATTACTTTCCAAGTAAAAAAAAAAACACACTGACAACTGGAGAGGCAGTCACCATCCAAATTTACTGTGCTCCTAGTTCTTCGGCATGAAGCCTTCCAGGGAATAATTTCTCACCAGAATGGTGCAGTTTAAATACATTTCATTGCGTTCATTATTCAATTAAACTATGCAATGATTAATTAATCAGTGAGTCAGGAAAATTTGAAGTGCATGAACATCAAATAATACCTATTGCACTTGACATAATGTAATGATGTAACTACCTACTATTTTCAGCACTCACACAAAAAACATGCCTGTGCATCATTTAGAATATTAAAAAGTATATCTCATCTTATACTTGCAAATCTAACTCCATGTTAAGCCCGTGGGGCCAAAGTGTTCCAAAGTTAATAATAAATCTGCTTTCTATCCCAAAAGGATGCGCCCATATTCAACTCCCTGTACTGCATAATCATTGCATAGTTTAATTGAATAATTAATGCGATGAAATGTATTTAAACTGCACCATTCTGGTGAGAAATGATTCCCTGGAAGGCTTCATGCAGAAGAACTAGGAGCACAATAAATGTGGATGGTGACTGCTTCTCCAGTTGTCAGTGTGGTTTTTTTTGTATTTTGGTGAGTTGGTCATGGTGAAGTGATTTTGGATTATTTTCCAAGTACTCAGATCAAAACATTTTTGAGAAAGAGAACTTTTTTTTGTTAAGATTACTGTAATGAAGTTGGAGTGAGGCTATAAAAATAAAGGCTTGTAAAAGTCTTCCCCTACAAAATTTCTTGTGCTGAGTTTTATTGGCTGCAACTGCATCAGCTTTAGATCCATGTGATTAGCTGTTTTTTGTGCACATGATGTTTCCTTGTGTAGCTCAGCAACTGACTTTATGGAAATATAGATTCAATAAACACCACTAGGATGTCAGTGGGCTAAAGCATTTAAGCTGATCACTAAACACACTTCTCAGTTGCTCCTGATTTTGAAGAATGTCTCTGATTTTGCGTCATATTTTTGTCTTGTTCCTCATAACATTTTTGATTTTCTGGTAAATTACTAAGAATTACAGTCAGTCAATAATACCATATAGTAGAGTTTAATAATTCTTATTGTTCAGAAAATGCTTGTTGATACAAAACCTGGTATTCTAAGCAAATCACAGTAATATTTAAAAACTCTCCATGATTTTGGGACTTTTTTCCCAATTATTTTGGTTTTTATCCAGAATTCCTGACCAAAGATGTTGAAAGATGTTTTAGGAAACAATCTTCTCTTCAAGAGAAATTGTTCCACTGTTTTGATTCTTAGAGATAAAAAAGCTGACATCATAAAAGCAACATGTAAAACATTGCTAATATTCATATCCCTTTATGCTGACTTGATACTGTGTATTATTTATTTTATTTCCAGTTTGATTACCGGGGAAGTCCACTGGGCCCAGATAGACCATTTTCAGTGGAGGCCCAGGGAGAAAAGCACCATGAAACAGATTTCAGTAAAGATAGCAGTCCAATAAAAATAAAAGTACAAATACAAATACATATCCAATAATACCAAGTGTGAGCAATATTGCCCATAGTGGAAAAATGTTGTGCAGATACATTTTAACAAATTCACACAGTTAAAGTCAAAAGCTGTTTACAATATTTACAGAGTGTGAGAGATCATATAGGAATTAGTTGTAGAAGATTATAGCCAGCTATAAGGTGCTTAGGAACTAGGAGGATACCCTCCCAGGGGCTTTTGTTAAACAGTTCTAGGTAGGGGGAATGCAGTTACATTTCCATTTGGAGGAGAGGTAGGTGTAAAGCTGAGTTTTGAAGTTGTTTGTGTTTGACATTGTCCTTAGTGTGGAAGGGAGAGAGTTCCATTTCTTACCTAAGGAGAAGGAGAGAAGTTCTCCAGCAGGATGTTTAGGTATGTGGACAGTAATTAAGTTTTGGTGTTCAGATCTGAGACTTCTATTTGGGGTCTATGGGGGAAGGATGTTAGTTAGAGCTGGGCATTTGGTTGGATTAAATATTAGTCTATGTGCTGTAGTGAGCTGGAGGAAGTCCAAGTAATTTGTGAATTCTAACCAGTTGAGGGACTGAAGGGTAACACAGTGATGAGTGGAATGTTTGGCTTTGGTGGCAAATTTAGAAATTTTGTTATAACAGTTTCTGCAGGAATCTGCAGGACCAGTCTTTCAATAAACAGAATCAGGAAAAGACAGTGGAGATGAGACATTGAAATGCTCTACAAGCAGAGAGTGACTCCAGGACACTGTGCATTGTTTTATTAAGCAGGCAAACAATCCAATGCAGTGAACCCAAGACAAGAAATGAATTAGCTGGTACCATAATACTCAACTGTCCAGATTTCCGCAGAATGTTCAGATTTTTTACTTGTATTTTTGGACCGTTTCTCATAAAATTGTGCTTTTCTATCACATAAGTGGCAAACCATTGAGGATTAAAATCAGAAAATGATGGCAGACATTTGAATTAGACTCCATACCCTTCAGAAAATTCATGCTAATGTAAAACATATTCTGTCAACTTTCTAATTTTGTAAGAGCAGCATTTAAAAAGAGTCCCTATTTTTGGGCCTTTGCCCCCCCATTATTTATGAATTTGACCAGATTTTTTTGCTCTTAGAGGTTGAGAGGTATGTGGTAGACAGAACAGAGGAAATCAATTCAGAAGATCTTTCTGTATGTAGCAAGGTTTTTTAATACATCACTTTGCTATAACAAATAAGAGAGTTTGATGAATTCAAGGCCTGGTGAGGAGACACAAGTAAAACACCATATATAGTTCCCAGTGTTACATTTTTAAAAAGGCAAACAATCAATGGAGGAAAAGTCTGTACCTGAGCCATGTTGCTAAGGCCTGGAACTCCTTGCTTGTACCCATCTGGTCTACACCTTCCCTCCCAACCTTCAAAACCATTTGGAAAGACTTCCTAGACAAAAGCTGGCTCTGTTCTTGCTCAGCACCAGGATTAACTGTATCTCTAAATGTGAGCAAATACCTGTTCCTACCTAACACCTCCATACTCTCCCTTCTTCACTCAATTCCTTTCTTCTTTCAAATCCTCTCTCATGGTCTTCTCTCTAAATATGTCATAAACCTGCTTTTCTCTAACTTTGTATTGCAATTCCTATTTGTATTATATTAACCTATCTTTAATGTCTCTATAAATTGGATAATATTTCTCTATTAAATCATTGTCATAAGACTTGTATCTATACTTGTTTTCATGTTTTCATATCATATCTAATTTGATATAATTGTTTAAACTGTACTTGCTTTTTATGTTTTTAAAGACTATAAAATTATTGTTTTTAAAATGTTTTATAATACTTTGGAACTTTTCTACCCAAGCCTCTGCTGAAAATGGTCTCCTACCCAGTCGGACTTTCCCAGTAATCAAATGTCAATAAATAAAAAAATAAAGAAGAAACTGGTACAGGACTTATAAAAAAGGCCTCCAATGGGTTAACAGGGTACATTTAAAGTGTCTTTGTCTAAATAAATTATGCAATTGAACAAATGAACAAAACACTGTGTATTAAAAGTATAATGAAGATGTTACAAATTATTATAAAGAGCTACTAAACTAACAACCAGCCTGCTTGATGTCTGAAACAGTCTATATAAAAATGCTGAAAATCAGATTTTCAAGATGAGATAGTCATGGGGAAATGTCAATTAAATGTTAAATATATGCTGGATTGTCTGGAAATGGTCAGGTTTTTTGAAAAGGAACAGGATGAGGATGTAAGAGGTTAATGCCAGACATTTCTAAGAAAAGGCAGAGTTCCTCATTTGCCCTAGGTAATTATGTAAAGTTGAATGCATTCCCTATATAGTCATAAATTAGTACAATTGTCACAAAGGAGGTAATTGTCATATTTTGTGGAATATCATTTTGTATTGCTCAGATCAAAATATAGCATAAGATAACTCATAACCTAGGGAAGAAAGAATAGGTAATTTTATCCTTAAAGTAACACACCAGCTGAGTCTGACATTATCTGTGTTGTGTAATGTAACTTAGAAAACCAGACCCACCTCGGAGATTAAGCTAAATGCATTAGGCAGAGACTGACAGCAGTATGTAAACTTGTGCAGACATAACTGAGTAACTGAGCTAATAAGCAAGCAAAGGTTCAGGCCAGGAGTACCCTTTTATCTGAAAGTTAAATGTAAATCACAGACAAAATGATGCTTGCTAAAAGCACACAAAGTTGAAGTACAAATTGTGTCACAGTGAATGAGGTGATATGTACAACTTACATGATAATCTATAATGCAGAAGGACTGAGTTTAATTCATGAATTGTGGCATGCATTTGTTGAAACTTAAGGTAAGACTAAAAGATGACCATCATTCGGTGTGCGGAAGTTTGGTGATGTAACATTTAAACACACTGATTTGCATATCTGCATGTTTTATAATAACGTTAATGTTTAGTTGTATGGATTTGGAGCTATATTTATATTACACTATATATATATATATATATATATATATATATATATATATATGTACGCACACACACACACACACACACACACACACACACACACACGTGCGCGCACGCCTACATGCATGCATGCACAAACACACAAGCACACAGTTTCTCTGTTACTCCTGTGCTTGTGAAAACTTTTTTTTGTCTTGTAAGAGTTTACTGAACATTTTAACATGAATAAGAAAAAAGAAGCGTAAATGAAAAACATAGAAGATTATGATCAGATCTATGATCATAATCACGTTATTATGTGTTTGTGACATGGATGCCAAGAAATTCAATTCGAGAGCAGAGCTTGAGGGGTCAGTCTTGACACCCACGATGAGAACACATAATTAAGGATTATGATGGGAGACCCAATCATAATTCTTTGTAGTATATGGAGCTTTATCTGCTACATGTACTATTGGTTACAGAAAAATCATGACAAGTGTTTTACCATAACACTGCAATATCCATAAAGTTTTACTCTAATGGAAAGCCAAGCACACTACATGTACCGAGGGTTTACTCAGTTTTCCAGTGTCTCATTCAGGGATGTGCTGTCATCTTTCATCGGTCCATGAAATACATGCTTTCCTTAACACCATTCATTATGCCTAGGCACTGTACCTTCCACACTACTCACCCTTTACTAGGTACTAACACTGCTAGAACTTGTACCAATATGCATCTACTGTCTATTGTGCTTCTTACCATTGCCAGTCTTAGGCATAGGCCAACTAGGCAGCCACCTAGGGCACCACTCTAGCAGGGGTACTTTTCCAGTTTTTATTTGTTTATTTTTTGTAGTAAAGAAACATTTTTTTTTTTAATGTGTTGACTGAATACTGGAAAAACAGGATTAAGATAAACTGTGAGAAAAATTAAGACAAAAGGTAATCTGGATGGTGTAGGTAGACCAGAATGAGGGACTGGGTGTTGTGTGGGGGGCACTGTGCAGACCTTTTGCCTAGGGTACCAGATGACCAAAGGCTGGCCCTGCTTCTTACCATTGGTAGATAGAAATATTTACTTTTTGATGTACAGCTATTGGGCTGGATTCTCACCTACCCATTTATTATCTTGTGATAAGTCCTTGATGAATTAGTGACCCCTTTTTGTCATTTTAAGAACTATGCAAACTATGAACATTTCCTCCTTTTATTGTTGACACCAAGAATACTGTAGTGTATGGAGCACTGTGATTACATTCCAATATCAGGAAAAAGACAAGCTAGTTAAGCACTTCGCTAAGAAACCCAATACTAACAACACAGAAACCTTTCTAAGTGTTGTTAAAATCAGATCTTGTGCTAGAGAACTGCTTAACTAGCTTGTCCTTTTCCTGATAACAGAGTGGAATCACAATTCTCCATTCACTACAACAAAATTTATGCATAAAAAGCAATAAAGAATTACATGAAAACTAAAACTATCTACTGCATGTTTCAAATACTTTGTTGGCATTAATACTGTTTCTAAATAATAATAAGCAACTGAATGTGATGTGATCAATAATGCTTGAATATGACCCATTCTGCAGCTACATATACAGTTAACAGTGATACTATTTGGTGTACCTCTCTGTAAACTTCTAATTCAAGGATCAGCAGTGCAGAGTTGCTATATTCAGATATGTCAGCTACGAACAGAAGCAAAAGTAGAAACATTACCTAGCAATAGTTATGTAACTACCTACCTCCCCTTCCCAGCCCAATTATATTTGAAAGAAAATTTAACAGAGTATTAATGGAGCAGCAAAAACTGATGGCAGACACTGTCAAACAGCTTTTTGTTTGTCACTAAGTTTGGGTGGGGAAAAAGATCAAATATGCTCTTTGTTGAGGCAGAATTTATCAAAAGCAGGAAGACTGCATTGCTGTATGTAAGGTAAGTGAGTCAGTGTGGGAATGTCTGTGAGTGTTTGTGGTTTATAGTTGGTCTAGGTAAACGGATAGATTTAGTGGTGTGTGTGTGTGTGTGTGTGTGTGTGTGTGTGTGTGTGTGTGTGTGTGTGTGTGTGTGTGTGTGTGTGTGTGTGTGTGTGTGTGTGTGTGTGTGCCTGTGCATATGTGCTGTAGTGGGCTAGAGGCCTAAGAGAGAGTCTACAACTTAAGTGGAGTCCCTTCAGAGAAAACAGTCAACAAAAAACTCCCACACTAGCTATGCAGACATAAGAAGATCACATAAGCAGAAACAGCACAGCGCTGTAGCTACAGTTTTGAAGAAGCAGAATCCGTGGAGGAACTAGCTGAAATGTTTTGTACGTGCAGGTATACATGGCAACCTGCTTTATGAGAAATGGAAAGTAGCAAGAATATGACCCACAGAATGAACACACAGACTGGCCACAATGTATTTATTTATGTTTTTGTTTGGTTGGTTGTTTGCTTGCTTTTTTGTTTCTTTATTTGACCATTTAAGTCAGCTGGTGCATGGATCCTGTTTTCAGCCACAACCCAGGGCTTGTGAAGGAAACCTTTGTTCAAGAATGTTCAATACAAGCATAAAGCAAATAAGTACTATAATATAAAACATCGTAAAGTAAAAGAAAAAATATTCTCAGAATTTAAAAAAGTAATATTATGTCAGTAATAATATGCCCTCTCTATCTGCATGTTAATAAATAGATCAATATCTGACTGTCATGCCCCCAACTCTAGAAAAAAGCCTATATTATCCCACTTCACAAATGGGGCAACAACAACAACATGCCTAACTTCCGACCTATCGCTATCTTATCCCCCATTTCTAAACTTTTTGAAAAATGCATCCACCTGCAACTTCTTCCCTATCTCCTAAGACATGACCTTCTTACTTCCTCCCAGCATGGTTTCCGACCAGGCCATAGCACCACCACCGCTCTCCTCTCCTTCCTAGAAACTGTTAACAAGGCCCATGACTCCGGTCACATTATGTCCACCCTGCTATTAAACCTTTCTAAAGCCTTTGATACCATCTCTCACAATCTTCTACTTACCAAACTTTCCAAACTAAACCTATCCCATTCTGCTATCAACTGGTTCACAAGTTATCTGACTAACTGACAACAAGCTGTCAGGTGGAAAAAAGCTATCTCACCTTTCCTAGCTACTCCCATATGTGTGCCCCAAGGTTCTATTCTAGGACCCCTCTTATTCAATATTTTCATAAATGACTTCTATGTTGCCATCCCTAATGCTAAATTTATCCAATACGCTGACAACTCTACAATAATCTGCTCTGCTACTTCTGCCTCCTCATTAGCAAAACTAACTCAAGATGCCTTCTCTTCTACTGAACAATGGATGCTAGACAACAACCTGGCACTCAGTGCAACCAAGACCAAGCTAATGATATTCACCCCTTCTAAAACCACCATCCTAGATAAAGATTCATTCTCTGTCACCAGCCAAAACAACACTCCTCTCGAAATAGTCTCCACTGCAAAACTGTTAGGAGTCCTCATTGATGACCAACTAAAGTTTGACATCCATCTTCAAGTAAACATCAAAAAAACACATAAGAAACTTGTCATGCTGTACCACTACTACTGCTACATCTCTCCTGCCACCAGGATCACTCTTCCTACTACTTACCTCATCCATTCCCTGTTATATGGTGCCACTATCCTTACTAATATACAATCCTCCCTCCCTCCCTCATCCCTTCCCTATTATATGGTGCCACTATCCTTACTAATATACAATCCTCCCTCCCTCATCCCTTCCCTATTATATGGTGCCACTATCCTTACTAATATATAATCCTCCCTCCCTCATCCCTTCCCTATTATATGGTGCCACTATCCTTACAAATATACAATCCTCCCTCCCTCATCCCTTCCCTATTATATGGTGCCACTATCCTTACTAATATACAATCCTCCCTCCCTCCTCCCTTCCCTATTATATGGTGCCACTATCCTTACTAATATACAATCCTCCCTCCCTCCCTCATCCCTTCCCTATTATATGGTGCCACTATCCTTACTAATATATAATCCTCCCTCCCTCATCCCTTCCCTATTATATGGTGCCACTGTCCTTACTAATATACAATCCTCCCTCCCTCATCCCTTCCCTATTATATGGTGCCACTATCCTTACTAATATATAATCCTCCCTCCCTCCTCCCTTCCCTATTATATGGTGCCACTATCCTTACTAATATACAATCCTCCCTCCCTCCCTCATCCCTTCCCTATTATATGGTGCCACTATCCTTACTAATATATAATCCTCCCTCCCTCATCCCTTCCCTATTATATGGTGCCACTGTCCTTACTAATATACAATCCTCCCTCCCTCATCCCTTCCCTATTATATGGTGCCACTATCCTTACTAATATATAATCCTCCCTCCCTCCTCCCTTCCCTATTATATGGTGCCACTATCCTTACTAATATACAATCCTCCCTCCCTCCCTCATCCCTTCCCTATTATATGGTGCCACTATCCTTACTAATATACAATCCTCCCTCCCTCATCCCTTCCCTATTATATGGTGCCACTATCCTTACTAATATACAATCCTCCCTCCCCGATTATATGGTGCCACTATCCTTACTAATATACAATCCTCCCTCCCTCATCCCTTCCCTATTATATGGTGCCACTATCCTTACTAATATACAATCCTCCCTCCCCGATTATATGGTGCCACTATCCTTACTAATATACAATCCTCTCTCAAGTCAAAACTTTCCTCCTGCTACCACAAAATTTCTAAATTTGCTACAAGCCACAGATCCTCTACCCATCACTGTATATTCCTACATCAACTGAAACGGCTTGAGTTACCCAGTTACCTCAGCTATGCTCAACTTAACCAAGCATACAAACTTATTTTTAGCCCCTCTCTTTGCCGCTCCCTTTCCTTTACCTTCCAAATGCATCAACCAAATTGATGCCTAAGATCCAACGTCCAAAATCTTATTGAGCTACAGAAACCCATTCATCCACCAGGCAAATATCTCCTATCCTTCTCTGTAGCACGCCACTGGAACTCCCTGCCACCACATATCCACACCACTAGCAAACTCTCTGCTTTAAAAACTCTACTCCACTCCCATCTAAACTCACAGGGAAATGCTCCTGCTCTCACCCTACATAGCTTTCTCAACCACAGTTACTCTCCACAAGCTAATATATCTGCTATGAGCATTCTGTTGTGCAATACTCTTAACAACAACTTTGGGAACACTCATCTTACAAGAACTGCAATCTAAATTTTTATTTAAACTTGTTTCTCGGTATCTTCTTGTAATTATATTTGTATCATATTGTATTTGTCTTATTGCTATGTATATTATAATCATTTGTCTTATCACTATGTATATTTTGTACTACTTTGGAGCCTTTCTCCCCAGGATTCCATTGAAAACTGGCTCCTTGTGGCCCGATGGACCATCCTAGCAAACAAACTGAAATAAAATAAATAAAAAATAAAAATAATATCAGGTGAAAATACAACTTTGAAGTTCAAAAAACGAAGAAAGACAAACCACTATAAAATGATAAAAATGATCCAGGCCACGAATGAAGGCGAAATGAACTTTATGTACAAGCGCTTTCGTCTAGAAAAGACTTCATCAGATAAATGAAACACAGGTGCTACACAATACTTATATAATGCCTCATACAACATCCAATTACATTATTAAAGGAACATACACAATTCACTCAGAACAATGTATATGTATATACATAAATAATAATGAAATGCTGTTGACCATGACCAAAATACAGAACAAGTGCAAGAATCCTATATTGTTTATAAAACAAGTAGCATTAAACCCTATCTGCTTTGGCTAATAAAACTGGCTTAATACTGACATATTCATTAAGACCGTATAATATTTGCCCTCAGCCTAAGCTGCCATTTTAATTCTTTATTTAATAAAATGTTTTTACAATCTATTACTATGCATTATTCCTGACAACTTCAATAATGCCAAATTTGAAACCAGAAAAAGACACACATATCTCTGAATGTTTAAATAGTGCGCTACTGTTTTTACCTGTCCTTATATCATAAATGTGTTCATATATCCTCTCTAAAAGCTCTCTTGGTTTTTCCTACATAAATTGCAGGACAACCACCACACACAGCAAGGTAGACCAACATCTTAGTTCTGCAATTACCCTTACAGAATCTCACAATACTATTAAGCCCATTCTTTAATCTGATATGTGGATCCCTAAAAATGTGGGGACATTGATTATAACATCCACATGGAAAAGTAGCTTTATTTAAAAATTGGACATTACTGTCAGTCTGTTCAAAATTTTTTTTAAATTCTTTCCTGTCCTGAAAGTAAATGTGGGTTTGGGTCCTACTGCTTCAAAAAGATCTTTATTAGTTTTCAGTACACTCCAATTAGAACTAATAATATTGGTGAAGGTATCAGAGAATGTTGTAAACTCTGTAACACAAGACCCCTGAAAATATTTTCCATCTCTAATCTGAGACCTTGAGGCAACAAAAGGTTGACCTAGCAAAGGCTTGTATTTTTTGCCCCATTCCTCATAAACTTCACCTAATATATCACAAACCATATCTGAAGGGTATTTCTTTCAATGAACTTGCTACCCAGGAAAATGAATTCATTCTTTAAATCATCCAAATCTGAAGTCATCCGAGCTATCCGAACAGCCTGTCCCTTCACAAGGCTTTTCTTTTGAAATATGGGGTGATAACTATCGTAGTGCAAATAACTGAAAATACAACTTTGTACAGGTATTTATATAGTTTGGCTAAAGTTATTCATAGACTATATAATATAACCAAAGAAGGGAAAATATAGTGGTCCTTAGAGGTGCTATCAATGAAGTGGCACCCCAGTAATAGGACATAGGATAGTAGTGCCACACATAGGGGAAACTAGGGTAAGTGTAACATGTCAGTCTTTGGGGTGGGAAAATGGAAGGGGGTAGTTGTATGGAAGCTCAGTGCATATGCAGCATTCACAGAAGTCAATCAGAGGATGAAGTAAATTAGAGACAGAGTTAGTATTATTGTAATTTGCTGACTGGATAAAATATAATTATTTGCTATCCCCAAATCATTTACAAGAATTTTTTTTTAAATACTCATTCAGTTTTGCTGTAAAAGTGGAATCATTACATCCCTTTGTGCTTGACCACCAAGTGCTTGCAGGTAAAATTGACAGAGAAATATCTGTACATTGCAACTTTAATTTCTTCATCATTTGCCACAAGGGTTTTTCTGTTTCACCATCTGGTAAATGGGTAAGTGAGCTAAACATTTCATTCATTATGCATGACCCAAACAAGTGTAAGGGCGAAGATAAAGGCAATACAAGTAATGAACTTGGAGTATCCAGTTAAATAGTAGGCTCATACCAATGAGTTGGGAGTTATATTTGGGAAGCATGGCTATTTTCTGGCTTCTAAAGTAAAGGAAAGGAAAGAAGGAAAAGTGATGATGAAATATATGGATAATATATAGACACTTGGAAACCAACGGAGTAGAATGACAACTATGAAGTGAAATGACTGGCCTATACAGGGGTAGATGGATAGCAGTGAGAGGGGGTGGGGGTGGTATAATGCTTTAGGTTTTCCCCTCGTAGGCATAAAGTATAGGGTTTGATTCTGACTTTAGGTTATTGGCTAAGCTTAAAAATGGCCTTTCAAACTATTTAGTCTAGTGTTCTCCTCTGAATCTATGAACTTAGGAAGGAATTCAGGTACTAAAGATGAGATAGGAAGGAGGTACAATTACAAGGTGCTGTTGTCATAGTCTAGTTTTTGAACAGGTACGGTGCTCATGATGGGCATATACACAAGATAAGAGGGGACATACTGATCCACGGTTGTGTACTGGAAGTGTTATGGTCACTGTAAATTGATCATGTCAAGATATAAATCTGAAAATTCTTTAATAAAGACTTAGAAAAAAAACAGCAGGTCACTGGAAGGTGGAGTCAATCAAACTACTCAGAAGAAATGTACGTGGACACAGAGTATGAAAAGCACAAAGACAATAAGTACACATGAGGAATAAACCCCATAACCTAAAAGTATGAGGCACAGCATTAACTCCTAATAAATGTGCCATTCTTTAAAACATGCACATTGAACATAGATGCAAAATCTGTGGGGATGACACTTGAGAGTAAGCAATGAACAGGAATTTGGGAGATGGGAAGTTAACCTCGGACGGTAAGCATGAAAGTCAAATTCAGGAATTAGCTGGGGGAGTAAATATAAATAGGGAACATCAGCAATAAATTAGGGGGTGGGCGGAAGGCTACCTACAGTAAGCACTAAACATGAATTCAGGAGGTTAAAAGGGCTAAATTTGAATACGAAGCACTGGATGTGCATTCGGAAAGTGGTAGGGGGTGGTGAGCCATGACGGTCTGGGCCAAAACATTTAGAACCCTCATCTCATTGTTCTGTATCTCAGAGCCTAAGATGTCATGGTACAGCTTTATCTCAAAAGGAGATTTTGACATCATTGTGCATTTTTCATGTTTCTAATTCAAAATCATACCCTATAACAAAAATGTGCAAGTTTACTGTAATAGTTCATAACTGAGCTCACCATCTATTAAGTGAAGAAGCAAGACAAAGCTAAAAACAAGGACAGACAGAGGTCCAAAAATTCAGGGCACTTATATTTGCAGGTATTATTCATTTAAATAGCAGTTAGAATAAGAGAATTTGTATTAGCAATTAATTTTCCAGAGAATATGCACTCTGTAAATATAATTATCAAAGATGTTTAGTGACTCAATTCCACACCACCTTTCTACAAAATCATACATTTTATATGCACAAACCAAATGTTTGAGGCAAAATCATGGACATTTGACAGCTATAGTTGAGGAATTGAGGTGTCATAGAAGGCATATTATAAATCTGCTATAAAATAGTGGATTTTGTACAGCTATTGTTAATTTTTTGTCACAGTAAATGCAAATTCATACATTTTGGGAGACACTAAAGGATTAGACACAACTTTTAGACTATTAATTTTAGGAGAATGCTTCATGAAATTCCAGGTATCATTTACAATGTCATCTCTGAAGGCAACACCGTTGTTTTCTTGTTGAAATCCTGAGGGTTTTAATTGCAACCAATTGAGTAAAAGAATTGTAAGTGCGTATTTGTGGGAAATTACAAAGTCCAAGGGTGTGGTATCTTTGAGTACCCCTTCTACTCTGAGGTAAAGTAGTCTTGGTGTTGGTATACAAAAGATGACACGGGGTGTAACCTCCCATATAAAAAGGACAAGAGAGAAGCTCCCTGCAAGAAATGCTTTAAAATATAACACTCTCTCTCTCTCTCTCTCTCTCTCTCTCTATATATATATATATATATATATATATATATATATTTTTTTTTTTTTTTTTTTTTTTTAAAGTTATTGTCATTTGTTTAAATTATGTATTATTTTGGTAGTGTTGTGCATCACAGGATCAGGTCCTGCTCTTACAGCTGCAACTTATTTTTTTCATATTTGTGGGCAACGTTTGGAATACAGCCCACAAGTAATACTTTAAAAACATGGTGTCAAAATGTTGAACTTTAGCAAAGTTACATGGAAATGTTTGCCAGATTATATGTAGACTCAAAACTCTTACAGTTAGAAACATTTTGGACACATTTTAGGAATAGCGATCTTTGAGGCCTAAGCCATGAAAGCCAAAGAGCTATTGCACAATGTCATAATCAAAAAAATGATTTTATAATCAGTGCATGAAATTATGTTTTGTGACAAATGCATGCAGTGATAATGCCAGAGGTCATTAGCTGAAGGCACGTAGATAATGCATGGAAAATCGGGATGTGAATAGTTAAAGCAGGAATATGCCGTGGTCATTTGTGCAAGATACTCTTGCAAATACCAGAAAAGAATGAGATATCCTCAGTAAGCAACAGGCTGTCACAAAATAGAAATGGTATGTGGTATGCCGTCCAGGGACTCAGATTGCTCTGCAAGATTGATACGATAGCAATAGTGTTAGTTAATGCAGTGACTACAGTAAGGCAGTCAAGAGTATGCATGGCAGAAAATAATAGAAAAAGGAGGCCTTCAGACCAGGAGTGTGTGCCATTCAGCTATCCTGAATGTCATTGATAACTGGAGATTTAGTAACCTAGTGTCACTACGAATGTAAACAGTACTGCCTGGAAAAGCTGAGCTTCAAGGCTTGAGTGAGGGATTAAAGTTTACTTTGGAGCAACAGCAGTGACTTACAGTGTGTACTGTTGTTTTCATCATTGTCTTAGAACCATAGAAGATCCTGCTGTTTAGTACTATTTTTGAGATGAGTACCACCAGCTAGTGGAGCAGTGTGTATCTTGCACATGTGGAAGCCAACACAAAAATGCAAAATGGACAAAACAAAAGAATAGATGTGTGTAATAAGGACTAAACTGTGGTTTCACTCCAAAGGATGCAGTGATATAGTGCAATATTCCAGTATAAGGCCTGTCTGTAACGCATACTTTCATGGGAGTGAGTCACTTACACCAAGAACAAGTCTTACACTAGGACCCAAAAACTCATTAACAAAGCCTGTACAGACTCCTGAAAAGGGTAGCCCAATAAGAAGTTTGGGGGTTGGAAGACAGTCGGGCATGTATTATGAACTGAATGGTACATCAGAGAAAATATGCAAAAGGCTGACAGTCTCCTGTAGTGAAAGCAAATATCATTGGAGATCAGCTTATTTTTAGTTTAGACATTTTTATACATGTATCTACAATGTAATACTGTTTGATTTCTGAACACAGACCATGCCGTCTGATGGCTATGTAAGAAGTAAAAGCCTATTCAGTAAGATGCAGTGTAAACATGACATTCCAGTATCTGGGTGCAGAAAGTGAATCTACATACTGTATCTCCAGTCCCAAAATATGAGCATAGCCCTGATATCCTCCTATGCACAACAGAGACAGTACCACTACATACATTTCTTTGTATGTCTGCTCCCTGTATGTGTGAATGCTGGGGTAGTGCTTATGCTCATTTGTGCTTTAAGGATTATAGAAAATAGCAGTATAAACTCTCTACTTTGTATGTGGAACAAAAGCTAATTAAGATACTTGTTCATGCAATGTAATGAGATTGTAAGACTGCTCATATTTTAAATATATCTGTCAAAGTTCCCTCTAATCACCATAACATTTAACAAGATTACTCTGCTTTTAGTTTATAAACACAGAGAGCATGCTGAGCTAAAGCAGCTTATTTCCATGTTCATTTTACAGACAGGTTATGTGTCCTAACACTATTAACCGTAATACCAATCTTATCTCTTCAGCACTTTTCATCGACCTTTCAAAAGCATTCGACATGGTCAACCACCACTTACTTCTCAATATTCTAAAATCTTTCTCTCTGGACACAAAGACTATAAAATGGTTCCAGTCCTACCTTGATAATAGGCAGCAGGCAGTGTTATGGGACAACAACCTCTCATCCCATCTCCCAGTTACCCTAGCTGTTCCTCAGGGCTCTGCATTGGCCCCCCTCCTTTTCTCAATATTTATCATTGACCTCAACCTAGCTATTCCTTTAACTAACTGTGTACAATACGCAGATGATTCGACAATAATCTGCTCAGCTAAATCTCAATCCAAACTACAGACTCTAACTCAGACAATGTTCAATAAAACAAAAAATTGGTTTCTACAATGCTGCCTCCTCTTGAACCCCCCAAAAAACAAACTCTTCCTCTTCACTCCTACCCGTAAATCACTCCCAATGAACTTTTTAGTCTTATCCAATAATGGTACACTCATATCTCCCGATCCAACAACTAAACTTCTAGGGGTAACCATTGATAACAACCTGAACTTTGAAACCCATATCAACAATACCATAAAAACTGTCAACAGGAAACTAGGCTCCCTTTATAGGATAAAACTTTTTCTCTCCCCACTAGCCAGAACCACTATTGCCTATTCCCACCTTATCTCCACACTTCTTTATGCTTCTTCCATATATACTGACTTGTCAAAAAATAACCTTAACAAGCTAGCCAACGCTTACAACAGCATTGCCAGATCATAGGTTCATAGGTTCATAGGTTCATACTAGGCTATCTGCCCAAGGGCATTTATAAGCCTAGCCCATAGTTATGTGGCTTTTGCCACCCCTTTAGTTTGAATAAAAACTATGCCTATCATTTTTCTGTGCCTCTGTCAAGCAGTGACACTGAAGTAATCCCTGGGGTATATCTGCGATCTCCCATCCATTGGTCAAGATTCCTCTTGAACAAGGCCAGCGAGGTGCTCTGCCTCACATGTACCGGGATTTTGTTCCACAGCATAGGGAGTCTCTGGGTGATGAATCTGTCCCTCCAGCACGTTCTATTTATAACCGTGTCAAGGTTTAAGTCTCCCGCCCTTGTGGTTCTGAGGGATCTAGATTTTTGAGGTGAAGCATATTCATCAAATCTGGGTTTGACATGGCCTTATATGTCAGGCACAGGTCACCTCTGAGCAAGCGGTATGAGACTGAATAAAGCTGGAGTTCTTTCAGTCGGGCAGCATAAGACATATTTTTGAGACCCTTTATCCTTTTGGTGAGGAACTTTTGGGGCCTTTCAAGCTGCATCAGGTGTCTGGTCAGCTACATTCTGAACGAGGCATTGTACTCAATCATAGGTCTAATGAGTGATAAGTACAGGGGAACGATGACCTCCCTTGATCTAGATGTGAATCCCTTCATGATCAGGTGGGCGATATAGAAGGTTTTCCTAACTACTTTAGCAACATGAGTGTCAAACGAAAGACTACTGTCAACTTGGGTCCCCAGATCCCTGATGACTTTTTCTGTGCTCAGTGGATTGTCACCTATATGGTAGCTAGGGGTAACCTTGTTTTTCCCGAAGGGTATGACTATGCATTTTTTGGCGCTTAACTTTAGGCCATGGCTCTGGCACCAGTTATCCGTTCCTGTGAGGCCCATCTGGAGGATATCTGTGTCAGATGTGTTTTCGACTATGGCCCAGTTTGCAGTCATCTGCAAACTTTGTCAGCCATAACCCTCCTGTGTTTGCTTGTACTTCAGAAAAGTAGATGCCGAACAAGAGTGGACCCAGGACTGAGCCCTGTGGGACACCACTTGTGACAGGCTTTGAGTCTGACATGGCTCCAGCAACTCTGACCCTGTGGGTTCTGTCGCTAGCCAGTTTGCAACCCATCTTGTGATGTATGGGTTTACATTCAAGCTGATGAGTTTTTCGATGATACCTGAGTGGGGTATTGTGTCGAAGGCCTTTGCCAGGTCGAGGTAGGCTGTATGGACTGCCTTTCCCTCATCAATGGCCTTGGTGACTGTCTCGAAAAAGTCAACCAAGTTTAAGAGGCAGGATCTGCCTTTGACAAAGCCAAACTGGGTTGGATCCAAAGTCTGCAAGTTCCCTATGTCTTTATTTATGAGTTCCATTATGATCCTCTCCATGGCTTTGCAGATAAGGCTTGTCAAGCTAATGGGGCGGTAATTTCCAGGGTCTGTGGAGGCACCGCCTTATGAAGTGGGACCACAGTCGCCGGCGCCACTCCTTGGGTACGTATCCTGAGGTGAGGCTAAGATTAAACAGCTGTCCTAACTGTGGGTTTAATTCCTCGTTGAGTTCATGAAGCACACAGCCGGGGACACCATCCGGTCCCATGGATGCTGTGTTTTTGCCTTAGTGAGGGCAGTTCTCACCTGGGCGTTGGAGATGTTTGGGGGCTACAATCCTCTGGAATAGATATCTCTCCTTTTGGGGGAGGGGAGAAGTTTGCACTGAACCTGTCAGCCAGTATGTTAGCAATGTGTGTAGGTTCAGTAATTTTCACATCATTTTGAACTAATTCTGAGCATATCTGGGAGTTTCCTCCTAGGTTTCTAACATAGCTAAAGAAGGCCTTATGATTGTCTTTAGAGTCCTTGGCGATTTTTCTCTCAAAATTTGCCTTGGATGATTTTATGAGAGCTCTTAGTTTTTACTTATAATGATCAAAGGTGTCTTACCTTTCAAGGATTTTGCTCTATCTTGTAGTAGCTTCCTCCTTTTGTTGTAGAGCTTGTTTATGGCTGGGGTCCACCAGACTGGACGCTTGCCTTTGGTACAGAGAGTCTTAGTTTTGTTTGGGATTGCCTGATCCATGCAGTCCTGTAGGTGCTGGTAGAAGGCATTTGTAAGTGATTCAGCGGTTTGAGTAATGTTTACCACTGGCTCAGGGGCCTTAAAGGAGACCACACTAGTTTTAGAAGTGTGAAATCGGCTTTTGAGAAGTTTTTCACTGTGGTCTTTTTGTTTCAGGTGGGGGCGGATGAGGACCTCCAGCGAGATTAGTTTATGATCTGATCTCACCAGTGAGGGGTATACTTCGGTGTTGAACATTTTGATCCCATGTTCGTGATGATCAGATCAAGTATGTTTTCACCTCTTGTGGGGATGGTGACTAGTTGTTCCATGGCATTTGAGTTTATGAACTCCAGGAATCTTTGGGTTAGAGTGTTCGGGCTTGAGTAGTGTTCCCAGTCTATATTAGGGTAGTTGAAGTCACCTAGTATGATGGTGTTTGGAGATACATTTATCCCTCCAATGTTTTCAGGAAGGCCATGTGAGGTTCCTGAGTTTGAGAGGGTGGCCTGTAACATGCTACAAATTGCAGAGCAGTCTTGCCTATGGTTAATTGCACCTGGATGGTCTCCGATGCATCGTGGCGTTGCCACCAACCTTGAGGTGTGGGTGTCCTTTATGAATATGGACACCCCTCCTTTCTTGGTGTTGTCCGGATTTTGGGGCGGAACGTATGATATGAGGTGAAACCTGTTAGTGCTGGGGTGCTCTCAGGAGCCTTGAACCAGGTTTCTGTCACAGCACAGACATCGATGTTCTCCATATTGAGAAGGGCCTCGAGTGCGTGCATCTTGAGATTGAGACTTCTGGCATTGAGCAGCATTACCCTTAGTTTTTTCCTTTTGGTGTTCTAGGGTGGTAGGTTTAGAATTTGAGCCTTGCCTAAAAAGGCACTATGGGGTGGCAAGAGCCTTTGCCAATATCCGGAAGCCCAGGGTGACAGGTGCAAGCCGCCTCGAAGCAGCGTGGCTTGTCCAGCATGTCATCCCAGGCAGACAGACATTGGATCCCCTTTGAATGACACCAGAATTTAAGCCAATTATTAAAGCTGATCATCTTATCACTGTATTGTGGCATCATTCTAGGTGAAGGTAGGATACTGCTCAAGGTCAGGGTCATACCTGCCTGGGCTACATAATCAGAGAGCTCCTCGACGTCCCTTTCATGTAGTCCAAGGAGGTACGTCTCAGGTCGTTGACACCAGCGTGGACAATGACTGAGTCATACTTGTACCTGCTGTTGAGAGACCTGAGTGCTTGCTTATGTGGCGGATTCTAGCGCCCGACAGGCAGCTTACTGTGACCTTCTCCTTACTCAGTCTGGTGAGCGGACGCCAGTGTGCCTGACTATGGAATCACCAATGACAAGTGTGTCTGGCATTTTGTTTGGCCTTAAGGGCTGTGACTGTTTGACACTCTGACTGTGTGGTCTATGTGTTGCATGTGTTGGGTCATGAGGTGGTAGTTGTTTGGGTGTCTGCTTTGGTGGCCTCTGCTGTTTTGGTAAATTTTGACCAGAGCCTCCGAGTATGTCTTTGTGTGAGTATGTGTATGATTTGAAGTTGTGATGGTACCATGTGTGACTGGGTATGTATTGTGTGTGGTTGCCTTCTCCTCCTGTCTGGTCTTGCCAGTCCTATGTTGAGAGAGCTCAGCCTCCAGTTTGGCCGTATAGTTGCATCTCTCGCATGTATTTGTGTTTTGTGGGAGAAGGAGAGGATTGTCTGTGTACATGAGGCAATTGTAACATTGCCTCAATATTCCCAGGTTCACCAGTTGAGCTGGAGAGGACACTAGCAACTGATCCCTCGACATACTAGAAGTAGTAGATAAAGAACTTTCAAAGGACTCCGGGTGAAGTGGGTTTTGGGCTGGTGGGGTACTATCTATAATAAGAGTGCTTTATCAAGGTGCAAGTACTGTAGGAGTAAGTGCTAGGCTTTACAGATAGAGAATAGTCTACTTGGGAATCAAGTAGAGATGAACTTTTCAGTTATAGGATATGCTGGTTAGATCAGCAGTACAGTTTAGCGTGTTTTATAGCAGGGGCTGAAGGGAGCTAGGACTTGTCCCATAACGAGCAATGGACTACTAGTTTCTGGCTATAACTTCACCAAATCGGACAAAATGGCCGCTCAGTGCTTCCCACTCCCACTGGTAAGCAAAGAAACTTCCCTCCTTCCTAATAAGGCAATGGATCAGTAACAGGAACTAAAAACAAAGCCCAGGGATCAGCAACTCTGAAACTGGACTACTCTAGTTCAGTAAAGTGGGAAAACAAGAGATTTTTTTGTTTTATTACAGAGATAAGGAAAAAAACAGACAGTAAATGCTATAAATGCTGTAAATCGGCTAGCGCACTTTAGTGTGTAGCCTACAGAAACAATTTGCAACAATTAGTAACTTAAAGTGCAATAAACAGTGTAAAATGCAGAAATCACTTGATGTGCTACTTCTTCTTCCTTTAGGACCCATCACTGCCATAATTTGAAACAATTAGGCTGGTTAGAGCTTCTGAATCAGATTCACTTTAAACAACTCACCATTGCACACAAAACCCTTTTCCAACCTACCAATACCCCAATACTTGCTAGTCTCATTACCCAATGTAAGAACCTTTCAAATTTACGCTCATTCAATAAACTACTTGTATCAACATGTAAATCTAATAACATGGCAGGAGATGCTCTGTTCTCAAATGCAGTTGGAAAGTATTGGAACCAACTCCCCCATGAACTTACATCACTGTCTTCATTTACACTTTTTAAACACAATCTGAAACTCTATCTTAAAACCCATTGGTTATGTCCCTGTACAAATCCAGACTAATCTCATACTATATCCCAAATACCTTCTCTTAAGACCTAATTCCTGCTCTATCTGTGTCTTTTTAGATCAAGGCCTATCCTTGGCAAAAACATATCTTATCCTAATAGGTATTTTAAATTATCTCTAGATAAATTCTTCTGCATATAATTCTAAAGCATCCTACCTAAGGCAGGCAACAAGTATTGTTTAAACTGTGAGCATTGCTGAACTGCTGAAACTTGAAGCATGTATTTGTTTAACAATTACTTTCTAGTTACTAATGCAGTCTTGTACATAAAGTCTAAAATATCTTATCTAATGCTTGTAACATGTTTTTTGTATAAATTGTGAAGATTCCTGAACTGTTTAAAATCTGCAGTATTTAACTGTATAACAACTAGTACCTGTATGTTAGTAGTCTAGTAATCTCGTGGAGCTTATCTCCCCGGGACTCTACTGAAAATGGACATAAATCCAATTAGACTATCCCAGTCAACAAATGTAAAATAAAATATTAAAATAAATAAATAAAATAATGAATAGAAAAAGGACCAGGATGTCAAATAAATGGCTATAGTCACAGTGAATACTAGTGGTTATTTAGCACACACTTTGCCCAAAGATGGCCAGCTGGGATAGAGAGTAGTACTCCGGGCTTTGCTAATAGGTGACCATCATATGACAGCCTTTTCAATTTGTTGCATGTATATACAAGCAATATACAGAGGAAGGAAAGTTTGGTATGGAGGTATGGCGGCATGAGGCAGGAATTGCCAGCAGTTACCATTCTAGAGTTCAGTATGCATCAGTTAAATGACAGAGGGTTGATATTTATGTCTTATCATCTCCATGTACCATAAAATAAGAATAAAGTACTTTGACAGCTGACAACATGCATTACACCTCCCTCACTTCTAAAGAAGACATTTCTGCTCTTTGCATATCCACAACAAATACAACAAATGTTATGCTCACCCACTACCCAAGACATACAATCCTACAGAAAACAGGCTAGAGTTTTGCCTAATACTTCTGTTTCCAGCACAGTCATCTACCATTTGATCGTACCTACATGAGTGAGTGTCAATACAGTATCATACCTACAGTCATTCATAGACTCTCAGCCTACATATGAGCATGATGTTAAGTGACGAGATGAACCGGTCACTGTGTAAGTCATGGCAAATCAGTTCCAATCAATGACAAAGATGAACTAGCCTGTGATTCGGCTTATCAAGCACCAGTCCACTGGCTGATTTGAAATGAGATGACCATACAAGGCGTACATTTGGAACCTCCAGTCTATCCATAACTTACCCCCACTCCTGGTAACCTCTAACAGATATATAATACAAAATGGATTCAGGAGTTCAACAGGTCTAGTTGTGCTTGGGGTGGGGTGCTATGGCTGATTTATCTCCTTGCCACAGGAAGTAAAATTATCTCCTTGCCACAGGAAGTAAAATTATCAAAAGTTCATTTCAAATACCTATATCTGACTGAATGGTGTTCAAGGAATCAGTCTCTGAACAATATACTCTAATACTGCTTATGGAAGTTGTCAGGATCAGCAGGTCATCTGCATCACCTATGGCTGCATATGATGTTTGCATATCCTGAACCACAAGGAGATTTATGCTAATCTAATTGGATATTGAAGGGTTTAAAGCCTTTATCTTTCATGGGTAGAAATCTTTGAGGCCTTTCCATTTGAGCAATATGCATGGATTTCTACATACAAAAGGGGAAAATGTATTCGATGAAGGGTCTGTTAAGAGAAGACTACAGTGTTTGAATGATGTATGTGGATCTTGGAGATATTCCCTTGAAAGTTAACTAGGATAGATAAAAGGATTTCTTGACTGTAGTGGAAGCATGATGATCGAATGAGAGCGCAAGAGAGTTGTCCACATATGTACTTTGACCTCTTACGACTATATCTGTCTGAAGAGGAATACTTTTTACAACATATGAAGTAGGAGAAGTTTTTTTGCTGACCGCTACTATGCTGCATTTTTTTTGTATTTAGCTTGAGGCTATTTTTATATACCAGTTATGTACATATTCCAGCTGTTCTTGGAGCTGCTTAGTATCAGTGCATGAACAAATAAACATACCCAGCTTGTAGTCATTAGCAAACATGGTCAAACACACTTCTGGGATAATGCTTTGGATGTCTGCAAGATAAATGAAAAACAGAAGAAGGTCCAGAACAAACCCCTGCTGCATCCCACTACCTTCAATTACACATTCAGAAAGTCTACCATCAGCGTTCATAACCTGGGATCTGTTCGATCAACAATCTGCAACCTAGTGGACAATGTAGGGGTTACCTTCACACTTGTTCAATTTTTCCAATAGTATCAGCATGGGGGATATTCTCAAAAGCCATACATCTAGACGAGGTAAGCAGAGTGCATGGAGTAACCACTGTCCACATCCTTTGTAACATTTGCAATAAAGCGTATGAGATTCAGGTGGCAGAACATGCCCTTCACAAAAACAAATGAATTGGAGTCTACATCAGTTAACTTGCCTCTGTCTCCATAAATATGTTCTGCTATGATAGACTCCATGGTTTTGCACAGAAGACTGGTGAGGCTGATGGGCCTATGATTGTAGATGGGGAGGCCCCTGTGTTAGGACATCACAGGGGTTGTTTTCTGGGCATTAGGCACAAAACCTGCTATCATCACACACATCCTTTTTTGTTAATTAGTGTGTCTGTGCTATTGATACACGTTATATGGATAAAGATTATGCTTCAGTTTCATTAACCTATCTTGAATATTGATTTTGATATTACATGTGTTTATCTAAAATTTGTTTTATTTTTTTCCTTCTGTAGTATATATAATGTAATGCACATTTTTTTCTTTGCAACTTTGGCATGGGTCATGGCTGAAAAGGGTCTTTGGGCCAGTCCCCCTACCCATTTAACAAATAACTAAATAAATAAACATTAGAATGGAAAGTATGTCTCATAGCAGATGGTGTTAATATTTATGATAAGGTGACAAGCCAGGTGAAACAGGCAAATGAGGAGGAATCTTACAAAATCACAGCAGTCTAGATTTTAACAGCTAAAAACTAAATGACAGGAGCAAAAAATGGCATCAGGACATAGGAATCCATGGGAGAATTATAGGATTAGAATTAATATTATAAAAGTCACTATGCAAGGAAGATACTTTGACATCATCTCATTGGGTGAGATACAGCCAGCTAAACTATGGCATACTGAGACATATAGGGAAAGCAGAGACCGGGAGAGCAGCAGAAACAGGAAGCTGCTGACGTGATAGCAGCCTGATGAAGTGTTGCACTGAATGCAGTGCCTGTTTATGGGTGTCATATGTGTTTTAAGGACAGATAATTACATTACTTCAAATAATGTGACAAAATAAACTCAGACTCTTGATCCAAAAATAACAATAGTAGGAGCTTCAGCATATTTTTAACAAAAAAATAAAAATAAGGCATTTTTTTCAGGCTTTCACATATCTCAGACGCATACAACAGATAAATGAAATTCATATCATTAAGAAAAAAAGTGGCTTATCTCTGATATTCTCATTTGTGGATACCAGAGAAGGTGTGAACACAGGACGTGAGTACAATCAACCGAATGCTACAAGTTATACCTGCTCTAAGTGAGGGTAGAGCTGAACCCATATATTGGAAGAAACTGCTGCAATAATGAAGCGTGAGTAAGAAAAATATATGACTGTCTGGTTAATACTAATTTATTCCTATGCGTTATGTAGGATGTAGTAGAGAGGATACCATTTAGTAGATCTTGACACATAGGTAGTATTTGAGAAGGCAGGAGAGGTTTTGTTGAAAAAAAGAAGGAAAGAGGAAAAGAACAGATGCAGAGATGAAGAGCTTTGCTAGCAGGGGAAGCACGAAGGATAAGAATTGAAACAGTGAGATGTGAGGAGAGGCTACTCAAAATATGCCTGTTAGGTGTTAGGCTGTGTTTGTGTACAGGATTCTTTAAGCATCTGTAAGTCTAGCCTTAACTGAAGATCCACAGGAGTGTATTTAATGAGTCTAGCCTGGGGGTGCACAGGTTCATATCCAAGTATTCAAGAGATGTTGTTTGAGTTGCCACTTCATTTCCTGATGGTTCATTTTGTTTCCTCCCTCCCTCCCTTAGTGAACATTCTTCTACTGCAGGCCGAATAAGTAATACCCAGCAAAGCTCATCACATTCCAACCAAAACACTCTAAGTAACATCCACCAAAGCTCATCACATTCCAACCAAAACACTCTAAGTAACATCCACCAAAGCTCATCACATTCCAACCAAAACACTCTAAGTAACATCCACCAAAGCTCATCACATTCCAACCAAAACACTCTAAGTAACATCCACCAAAGCTCATCACATTCCAACCAAAACACTCTAAGTAACATCCACCAAAGCTCATCACATTCCAACCAAAACACTCTAAGTAACATCCACCAAAGCTCATCACATTCCAATCAAAACACTCTAAATAACATACACCAAAGCTCATCACATTCCAACCAAAACACTCTAAGTAACATCCACCAAAATCATCACATTCCAACCAAAACACTCTAAATAACATCCACCAAAGCTCATCACATTCCAACAAAAATACTCTAAGAAACATCCACTAAAGCTCATTACATTCCAACCAAAAGACTCTGACCAAAATATATCTGCACTAAAAGCAGACGTAGCTTTCTCTGACCGGTCCCATATCAGTGGTACCAACAACCCCACAGGGGCCACTGAAATGCTGACAGCAAAACTATTGTGTCTACAGGAAAAGTACTACCCTGTCTTTTCCTGGCTGTACAAAATGAAGCCTAAATTTAGGATTACCGAAGAACTAAAACCTCTTACTAAAGTCAGAGACATGGCCTGGCAAGAATGTAAAAATTCCTCAAACCCTAATAATAGATACAACTTTATTATCCCAAGAGACCTTACAAGAAAGATCATTACGATACATAGGACTTCCCTTTCTCTTCATAACAAACATCCCTCAAAAGCTATCCAAGCATCTGTGGTAACAAATAAACCAAATAAACAGTCAGACTTCAAACAAAAAGCAAATAGAATATATCATTAAATGCTTCCCTGGTTCATTTTCACCAAAATACTTTCTAATGATTTTTTCTCAGTTGCTGACCACCTCTTCCCAGCTAGCCATCATTTCCCCTTCTCCTATAAAACAACCCCTATTCACCCCCAGTTTTATGTTTCAGTCATAATTATAAAAGGAATTGAAAATTCTGATATAAAATATCTAATGACTCACAATCTGGCTTTGATTAATTCTACCCATTTTATAAAATTATTCCAGGTCATTGAGCCTGTCCACTTTCGATTCAGATTTCTATCTATATTCAGAAATATGACATTATCCCCCGCCAACATAGTTTTAGATGGGCAGAGGTTGAACAACACTGTATACCTTAACTGATGAAGTTCTCCAAAATGCTGATGAAAGCAATTTAACTGGTTCGGTCTCATAGGCCCTACTGAAGGACCTTACTAAAGAGTTTGATCTTGTTAATTATAACCTATTACCTCAAACTCTCCTTGCTCTAGGAAAAAAAAAACTTTAGTGGTTGGATGGTTTGATCTCTAACAGAAGATTTTCTTTAAAGCTAGGTTCACATCTGTCTTATCGACATTGTGCCTAAGTTTCCCGTCTGTTGCCACTTCTTCTCTCTCTTCTCTGTTTTCATTAGCAGACTACCCACCAGACTGCTACAACGATTATTCATCCTATATATGGATGAAATGGTTATCTATAGATCCATCTTTTCCCACACTGCAAATAGGAAAGAGATAGAAAATTATCTATTCCTGTTTTCCAAATGGCTACAGAAAAAATGCATCTGCTACTTAAAACACAAGTAAAACAAAAGAAAAGATTCATGATTTGGAATCCACCTAAAATCTATAACCATACCCCTGACTGGCTGAGGGGACAAACTTTAAGAGACCCTACAATTGGCATCTTGTATTATTCTTTTCTTGTGCGGTGGTGGTGCTGCGGTAGCGTTGTCGCCTCACAGTTAGACATTGCCCTTTCGATTCTCAGTTAGAGCGTCTTCTGTGTGGCGACATGCGTGAACGGGCGTTCCTTCGTTGAAGGTTGTGCGTTAGGCCCGGCAAGCCAGCACGTAAAACTCTACTGCCAATCATTAGCAGACCAGAGTTCCACTGTGGTGACCCCTAACCGGGAAAAGCCGAAAGACACAACAATATTATTCTTTTCTTGTATAATAAAATATAATTCATGCTTGAGACAGCTACCATGACAGCATTACACTGATGAAGGCACTATTTTACATCTGATAAATGCAATAATATATATGTATTTATATATATATATATATATATATATATATATATATATATATATATATATATATACTTCTATATTTATACCTATGTATATGACTATATCTACCTCTATCTAGCTATATAGAGATATTTCAGTATCTATCTATATCTGTCTTTCTATTTATCTAGAAAGAGAGAGAGAGAGAGGGGGATATAAAACATAACTACAAATATTTCAGCATAGTTTTACAAAGAACACATTCTCCAAGTGTAAAAATGCCTTCCGTGGAAGAGTTTACAAGGTAATTGATCTACCAGTAGTGGGGATAACAGCTGTCTGTGGTTTTCAGTCACAACTACCCTGTGTGGGCCATTATCTACATGTAATATCAACACTGTAAGGCTTTATTGCTCGCTTACAGCCTATATAACAGCAACAGCAATAAGCCGAGCACCAGAACTGACAATGTGGTGGGTGAAGTAATTGTGAGGAAAGTTTAGGTTTAACTAACAGATTAAATCTATGTAGGATGCAGGTCTGACATAGCAGCTGTCGTTATATGACAATGCCATCAACAAGACTGAACTGTAGATGTATGGATATCTCATATAAATTATTACATTTCAGAATCCCATTATCTGAAAGCAAGCTATTCTATAGTAAATCCAAAAGCAAATAATTTAATGGTATAAATGGAATGCTGGGCCCATCTAGTCTGGGCAAGTCACTAATTAATGGAAAATCTGCTAATTAAATTAACTTAAAATCCTATACCAGTAGAATTACTTTGTATCTGCCTCATGCATTTTTGGACTTCCTATTGTTTGGAAAGTACCAATATGGAGTTATCAAATGGTATCCTATGAAATGTCTTTCAAATAAAAGTAAATAATATATTATTAAGCCATTGAAAGTTACATAGGCACGAAATTGTAATCTAGAGTTTATGTAAAGAAAAGCTCACATATAAATATATACATATGTAATACATTGAGTTATGCTTCAGAATTGAGAAAAAATAACCTAGTTATAGCAAGATTCATACATGAGGACCTTATTATAACAAGCTTCTTATAGCAAGGTTCTCATTGCTATAGCTAAGTGAGCCACACTCTGAAACACAGAACTACATTAGAGATAACCAGCCTTGAAAGCTGTGGGTCACCTCACACTGTCCTTCAATGAGGTCATCCTGCAAAACAGAAACGTAGTATTTCAGCACCCACAATGCCAGTAATCATGTGTATAGGCATATACTTCCAAAGACAGGAAGTAAAATGGGGAAAACATGCTAATTATCAGATTGCAGTACTGTGAAGTGTTCCCCTGCTTTGAGGCATGTTGACCTTGTAGATTGCATATATAAAAAACAAGGGTGGGGGGTGCATCCCTGATATTGTGAGGTGTTGGGGTGACAAAGCCCCCCCCCCCATTTACATTATCAAATCTTGTTCATCAGTATATCCCTGTGGAGCTAGATAAGTCATGAAAGAAGTATTCGAGGGTGCCAATCCAGATACGCTATCTGTGCCTAGTGGGCAAAGGCTGACCCTAAGAAGACCAGTTAGGCTTTGTTCAGTGTAGGAAGTCTGATACCTAGGCAGCCACTGCAGAACAGCCTTTTGCAGTTCCGGTCCAAGAAAATGATAACTGAACTTGGCAGTAGCAAAAGGGATGGCATTCCTGAATTTGGCAGTAGCAAAAGGGATGGCATTTCACGTTATTCTCATCCGCCCAGGAATGCTTGGCTGTCTAGCTTATTGAAAGAGTGTGAGGCTCAGATCCGCTGTAGTTCCTGAAGCAGCGGCTGTTTTCACTGTTGTCTTTTTAGTCTGGAAGTAACACGCATCAAGGCTTACATTATAAAAACTAGAGAGTTTAATACTGTGAATGCTCTTCGTTTAGTATGGTATTGATTACCAACAATTCCGAAATATGAAACCATGTTTTCCTCTGTGCCGTAAATGAAAAGGTTCAGTCATTTTCCTTTTTTCTTTCTTACGTTCCTTCCTTTGTCCATATTCCTTCTTCTTTTTGGCTCATTCAGCATTCATACAGAGAAAGATGTCTTTGGCATCTGATGGACCTTTGGGTCGGCTGAAGTTGCTAGCATTATCAATTTCTTTTTATAGCTAGTTGTATTGTCAGATTTTCACTCAAGTTATGGTTCTTTATAAATTGTAATGAATAAAGTTTAAAGACAGCCTGCAAAGGAAAATTCCACCAATTGTTCTTCAGTACGAAAAATATCCTCCTGAACATACCTTGTTACTAGTGTCATCTAAGATTCAGGTGCAAAGCTAATGGGTTAGTATAAAATGCGTAACACCAGCAAAACAATTGTACCAGCAGATCATACCCAGTGATCCCAACAGATGTCATGGTACCAAGAAATTGCATCATGTAGCAATGCTGCCAGACCTTAAGAACAAATAACAAACCAGAATATTAAGGGTCTAGAGGAGATGGATCTGTTACCAAACAGAGAACAAGAATGTCTTCATCACATTAGACATCAGAATTAAATATCAAAAAGGCTAAAGGCTCAACTAAAGAGTAGCCAGCCTGGTGAGGTCCAGTTACACTGACAAAGAAAAAAAAGGACCTGTGAAATTTTACTATCCATGTGTTTATATTTGCTGTGATACAGGTAAGATTTATTGCAATTTTATTTTATAAGGATTTGTATGCAAACTCACTTCCATTTTTGTTTCCAAATGCATCTTAATTACTCAAAGCATACATGGTTACACAACACTGACTGCCTCTATGTGATGCTGAGCAGAGGAAAGGGGGTAAACCTAGAAAGGAACAGGGGCAACTATTAGGATTGTCTCAAGGTATCAAGGTAAGATGAATGCATGCAGCATGTCAAAAACGGCGTACATAGTGCTACTCCGTCTTAGGTCCTAGTCCCTGTAAGACAATGCATGCCATATTTATAAAATTTATAAATTGTGTTCCATTCCCCTGAGTTGAATATGACACAAACACCTTTCTTTGCATGCTATAAAGCTAGATTACGTAGCATCACACCTTACCTGGAATGCCTAATGATTTTATTCAGATAATAATAATGTACCACAACATTAGATTAATTGAATGCCTCTGTATCTCATGCATGCTTTTGGTAATTTCATCTAAATAAAATATTTCTATATTCTATTTAAAACTCAATTTTACATATATATATATATATATATATATATATATATATATATATATAAAACTTTAGCAAAACAAAGATGTTTCTTGCTAATTGTACAATCGTATGTGATATTTTATGTATGGTGATGGCAAAAAAAAATTGAAAAGACGTTCAAAAATATCAAATATATTTCAGTTGGATGCTATAACCATTTGTGCTGTTTCTCTTTGTATTGTATTCAATTTCTGTGCATCTTCATCATTGCAGAGGTTTGCCTTTTTTGGATATTAGAGGCAGTCACTGATGGAAGTATTCTTCCTCAAGAGTCTACTCATAATCTGACAAAACAGCTTTTCAGCAGCCATTTGTATTAAAATAGTTTTTTTGTAATGTTCTTTTAAACAGTCCTATAGGAAAATGCATGTCTCTTTTTAACAACCTGCTCTGCATGTGATAAGGTTGCCTAGTAATGACTATTTCCATCAAAGTCCTATGTAAAAATCTATTTGTATTATTGCCAAACAGCCGCACATCTGGCAAGGTATCTTGGTACCAAAGTAATCAATTATCAGCAGTGTGCCGTGTGCCACATCTCATGGGAAAACACTCTTGTTTTATTAATCGGTTGCCTTAATTACAGGGTCTCATGCTATTTGGCTGGTAATATCTCCCATTAAATACTACAACTGCAATGTTTTTTTTCCTTGATGATCTTTACGTGATTGTCATGCTGACTTTTTGCCTTCACATAATTCAGTCTTCCTGCAGTATTTAAATGCTTTTGTCAAAGTACTTGATATGAGAACAGCTGTTATTGCCATCACCCATACATCAGAACCGTCCAGATTTTTTTCTCTTTGTTTTGGTCTCTTCCTCATAAAAGTTATGGTTTCCTGGCAGGTGTCTGAGGATTGACATCACTAAATAATGACATAGATTTGATTTTCAGACTTCATAGCCTTCAGAAAAGGCATCCTAATGCAAATCCTATTATCTGAGCAACTTTCTGAATTTAAAAGAGCAATATTTAAAATCTGTCCCTATGTTTGGGCCTTTGTCCCCCCATTATTTTAGATTCTGTCTAGATTTCTTATGCTAAGAGGCTGAGAGGTGTGCTGTCACCTTCAGTGGGCACAAAGCCTGAGGTGAGGCTATGATTGAACATGGTACTTAGGTGGGGGTGCCAGTTCATTCTGTAGTTCATGTAGAACGCAGCCTGGGATGTTGTCAGGTCCCATGGATGCTGTGTTCTTGGCTTTGGAGAGTGTGTTTTTTACTTGTGCAGCAGTGATTACAGGAACTTTACTTTCTTCCAGTATAGAGATGGGCCCTTTAGGGGGTGAGAGGAGGGTAAAGTTAGCACTGAACCTATCTGCCAGGATGTTGGCAATATCAGTTGGTTCTGTATATTTAGTGCCATTGTGCTGTAACTCAGAGCAGATCTGAGTGCTGCCATTGAGATTCTTGACATAGCTATAGAATGCTTTGTGGTTGTCTTTAGAATCAGTGGCGATTTTGTTTTCGTAATTAGCTTTGGAGGATTTTATGAGGGATCTCAGCTTCTTACTGAGGCTGACCAGGGAGTTGCTCCAATCATGGGATTTTACTCTTTTTTGCAACAGTTTCTTTCTTCTGTTGTAGAGTTTGTTTATGACAGGGGACCACCAGATTTGCTTCCTTTTTTTGGAGGACAGCATCTTGGTTCTGTTAGGGATAGCACAATCCATGCATTCGTGTATGTGCTTATAAAGTGCATTTGTGTAGGATTCAGCAGTCGTACCTCTGTTGTCCGTTTGCATGGGTATTGTGAAGTTTGCCACTTCTGTCTTAAGAAGTGTGAAGTTGGCTTTGGAGAAATTTTTTACTGTGGTTTCCCTAATGGGGGGGGGGACGGGGGACGGGATGTGGATGTCTAGAGTGATTAGCTTGTGGTCGGATCTGACCAACAAGGAATTGACCTCTGGTGTGGAATGCCGGTCGCCCATGTTGATATTGACCAAGTCTAGGATATTGCTGCCCCTGGTGGGGGTGTGGATAAGTTGATCCAAGGCATTTTGACATATATTTTCTCACCCTTACCTTGTTAACTCTATCTGTTTCTAAACATTGTTTTACACTTTCCTCTTACTATATAGTACCAGTGGTTCGTTGCCTAGTTTGTTTTTAACTTCCTTATTGAATGTCATATTCTAAGTTTTTTTAACAATGTCCTTAACACAAACTTCTTTGGAGAAAGGAATAATTTAGCACTGGCTTTTGTCAATGTTAAAATACGTTTTAACTTCTGTTTGTAGAACAAAATCAGGGTTACTTAAAATTGTTTTTAATTTCGGATTTCAGTTATCAAGTATGACAGTACATTTGCCTTGAAGCCAATCCACATTTCACTGACTTGTGATTTATCATTTTATGTAAGGTTTGTTTCAAATATCTTGCTGAAATCACATAAGGTCACACCTACAGCCTTTTCATTCGATATTACTCTGTGAACCACCTAAAGAAATCTATTGTATTCTTTTATCACAGACTCAGTGATCCAAAAGGGAATGATGTAATTAATACAATTCCACCCAGGAGTCACTTGATCATTTTGTTTTATTTTTTTATTTTTACTGAGTCTTAAAAAATCTCTTTGATTTGTCTGACAAAGATGTACCATATATGAATGGTGATCCTCCAAGTTCCCATAGGTGTGCATACCACATGTGAGTGGGAACGTATGCAGCCTGAACATGAGTTAGCATCCTATTCAGGATTAAGGTCACTACACTACACAGACTAAGAGATGGGCTAGGCTGCAGCACCCCCCCCCCCCATCCCTGGATTGGAAGTGTGTATTATTACAAAATGAATGAATGAATGAATGAATGAATGAATGAATGAATGAATGAATGAATGAAAATGCATTTCATAATCTTCCTCCAGTGACCTCACTGTCTTGGAATACTCCATAATTATTTGCTTCAACCTGGTCTTCGGTTTCCTATGTCTTCCTTTTAGCAATTCAGCAAAATGCTCTTATATCTGATTTTCTCTAGGAAATTTTCCATCCTTCCATAATTTGTCAAAGTGAATGAGATGTGACTTATTTTACATATCTTTCTTTCAGAATCCTGTTCTGAATCCCACTGGGTCCATTGTTTTCCACCTTCAGTATTATGCATTCATTAGCACACTTACTTCTGTGAATCAGCAGGCATCTATCCCCCTCCTCTTCAAGAATATTTCTGTTTGGGCTAAGTGTGAATTCAGTCCACATTCTTGAATATTTTACAGAGATGATTTGTAATTATCTTTGCCATTTCACCGTTTTTTTTTTCGTTTTTTTTCTTTGCACTCTTTTGTTACTATAAAAGATTTTCCCTTCCTAACAAGGATCTCGCCAGTATTCTCAATTTTGGCCTTTACTCCACTAATTGTCTTCCCTGGTTTGTTTTTCTCTAGCAGATATTGTTTTCACTCATCCAAAGCTACCTTTTTCTCATTATCATTCTGTACTAACACTTTTGATAACAGAGGATGCTTTTCCTAATGTTTTTGTTTCTTTGTTTTATGTAGTGGTCTGTTGCAATTAATGGCAGTTGTTAGATATTTTTATAGTTCATTCATCTGTGTTTTTTTACTGGTGTTCTTTTTCTCTCTCACATTTTTCCATTGTCTGCCAATGTAAGGTCCAGTATGTTTACTTTGCTATGGCTGACTTTAATGATAACTGGTAAGACAATAAATACATTTATTTGTTTACTTATTTATTTAGTTGACGTTTTTATACTGGGAAAGTCCAACTGGGCATAGAATCCATTTTTTGTAGGCCCAAAGAGGGAAGCTCTAATAACTGGGCATTTAATACATGTTCAGTAATACACAATTTGTAATACAAGTGTGATGACAGAAGACATAACAGCACAATATTTACATTCATAAGTATTTACAGTTTTCTGTAACTAGCTAGTTAACATTCCTGTGTTTCTACAATTTTTACAATTTGAGCACTTGCTTGCTCACATAAGAAAGCTAACAGTAGGCTTCAGAGAAGAGTCATTATTAAAAAAGAGATGGTTTGAATGAGAAAGCATAGAGAGAGCGGACAGTATGGAGAACGGGAAGAGTGAGAGGAAGATGAGAGGAGAAGACTAGAAGAGTAACAGAGAAAGAGACAAGGATGACCAAAAGAAGAGAAAGCATGATGTTTCTGTCTGGTGCGATACAAGTACAGAGCCAGGTTCAGGTAAAAAAATGTTTCAGTGAGTGTTTAAACAAATTCCAGTCTAATGTCCATCAGGATGTTTTTTCCAACCTTTGGCTTCTGAATTTGAGCATAGAGAGTGTCTTATGGACTTTTTGGGTTAATAAATTGTAAGGAGTTGTTTTTTTTCAGAAGAGTGAAGGGGCTATTATACAGGCAGTGATTAAGATTAGAGCTAAAAATACAACATGCTAAGAGGTTGTTTCTCATTTTGTGTGTTTTGAGAAGTTGCTATACCTGAGATAAGAAGGTAGCTCGACCTATTTTAAGGATTTGACAGCAGTGCAATAATAGCAACTATTTGGCCGATTTGCTGCAAACCTACCACTTTATTATAATATAGTTTTAATTTTGATGTTAGATTAGCATGTAGTTTGGTTAGAATGAGAAAAGCATAGAGTAAGGAAGGACATATGAGCTAGCAAGTGTAGCTGTGGAAGGGTTGGTGAGAAATGTCTTTAGTCTATAAAGTATTATAAGTGTGTGCTGTGTTTTTATGGAATTTTGAATATGTAGGTAAATTTTTCAGTTATTATGCCTAGTAGCTTGTTATGGGAGGCAACATCTATAATTCACTATTCAATGATGAAATTTTAAAGACGTATTTGTTAAGTGTTAGGGGACTTAGGAGAGAATAAGAGTAATTTTTTTGGGGGGGGGGGGTTGAGGAGTAATCAATTGTCATTTAACCAATTTTCAATGAAGTTGAAGGTCTTTTGTGTAATGATCTGTAGATGAGGGAGACTATCTGCTAAGCAAATGAATTGTGTCATTGAAGCATGTTAGGACTATGTGTGGAGATTGTTAATAAATATATTAAAGAGAAGGGGACAAGGATGAGACCTTTTGTGACACGATGTTTACTGGGAGGACAGGCATCTAATAAACCAGTTAAGACTATAGTTAAACAGACCTACAGCAGCCATTTTTGATAGTAGTTTGGAATAGAAGATAATATTAAAAGCTTTAGAGAGGTCTAGAAAGAGGTAGGAGATTAATTTGTTCCCCCTGGTCTTAATGATGGAGACTAGGAAAAATAAGTGCAGTTGTACTACTTGCTAGTCAGGCATCATGTTGGGTCAGGGTGAATAGGTTTTCATGAAGGAAGTACTGTTACAGGTATTTGTGGATGCATTTTTCCAATGTTTTAAAGAGAGCAGACAATAAGGCAACAGGTGTGAAGTTTGTTATTTTATAAGAGTTGCCTCTTTATGTAGGAGAGGCTAACTTCAGGTATTTTGAAGGTAAGTTGTTGACAGAGTTAGAGCAAGGTTTATGTTTGCTTACTACATGTTTTATGTAGGTGGCAGAAACAGATTATAGGGAGAAAATGGAGCTGTTGATGTTTGGATGCTTGTTGGCTTTGAGCAGAGAGATTAGAAGTTCAGTGTTGAGAAATTTTGGTGACTAATATGGTGGGTAGAGACACAGTGAAAGTTATAAAAATGGGTAGCTGCTACTCCTGCATTTTTGTATTATTTTATCAAAGCAACCCAGGGAAAGCATTTTGGTACATTTTTTATTGGGATTGAGCCATATTTTGGCAACTGTTATTATACGTGGGGACTACTGAGTGATACAGTAGTGAAATTCAGGTACTTTATTTAACATGAAATGGATATTTATAAAAGCAATTTTTTTAGATATTTGGGGGGTAGTGATGTAGTAATCAGGGTATTACAGGTGGATGGTAAATCATGCCGGAACATTGAAAAAAATGTGTGGAGTAAGACTGTTGATTCTTTGTCTTTTACTGGCACTCCGTATTTTCTAACACCATAATATGCTATCCAGAAACAAAAGCTCACAACTCTTTTCACCATGATGCATACGGCTCAACTTTGCAAAGCATCAGACTTCTCAGCTGCAGTAGGTCATTTTCTGTATTACACAGATGGAACACTTTGAACCAATGGAAGTACTGCCTGCAGCATACATGCAAACAAGTCAGCTCTAGTGGGGTGCCACATTTATTAATTCTAGGCCTTCTCCTGTTTGGGATTAATTTGGCAGAAATCCAAGCCAATATCCTAGAAGTGTGGTTGACCAAGTCTGCTGATAACTGCAAACTGGGCACCATTATCTGCTTATCCACTGACACAAAATGACTTCTGCAAGGGCTGAAATATGCACATACATTGTAAAATCAAAAATAGTGTCATAATAAATGAAAAAAGTACAGCATAGTAGTATTTGGCAGAAAGGCTATTCCCACTGAATATGTTATAAATGGCACTCCTCCTCCTCAGACAGATACGATCATAAAATACATAAGTACGTATATGGATAACTTTCTCTAATTTGATCATCATGTTTCCATCACATTCTGGAACTCCTTCTATCTTGCCAAGTTAATTCCCAAGGGAATGTCTTCCAGATCCAAAGAAGTTGTCCTACCAGTGTAGTCTTCCTTTATCATATCTATCATTGATTACAGTGCACCCCCATTTGGTATGTATGAATACAGGCATTTCATTCAATTGGAAAGGCTAAAAAGATTTCTGTCCAAGAAAATTAAAGGTCTTAATTCTTTCAACTATACTGATTGACTAGCACAGCCCTTTTTATACTCAACAGCCTACAAGTTGTTGCTAGGTGACTTGTGTCTCTCTTTTTGAACCTTGAAAGGCCCACTCCTATCAGACTTCCTTTTTCTTCATAAAGTCATTGGCTCTGCAAACACCCACACTAAGGATTTAAAGCTATACCAAGAAATAAACAAGACTTGTTGGAGAGATGGCTCCTAACTCAATGTATTCCTAGCCTGTGGACTACAACGTAAGCTACCTTTAAGGCTAAGCTTGATGACTGGATGGGTAGACTCAGATTTATACCAGGGTTATCATGCACAGCCTTTCTTGATTTGGGAGGTGAGTACTAGTAAGAACTTGCAAAGGGTGACAAGAATGTTTAAGTGTGCCTCTTTAAAGGACTATATGGTCATTGTGAACATTGCCTAATATGTTTTTATGTTCCTGTGAGACACAGAGGAATGAAACCCTGACCATGACCCAGGTGACACCAGCTTGATTGGTGCTCGGGGACTGGTAAGCCCAAATGGGCACGGTGAGAGTACGTATCTGATACCACTTCACCCATCTGGGGAGAATGGAGGTGTTTCAGTCTACAGTGATGCTGGCTCCTATGGTGAAGTGGTAGTGGTAGAAGTACAACACAGAACTTGCACAATAGGGGCATGTCACTGGCTCTGAAGACAGGCAGTAGCCTTTCAAGGTGCATGCGTGGGAGTCTGCATTAACATCATGCAGGTCTTCACATATGCAAGTATATTTACTAGCCATCTGTGAAAAAGGGAGAGAGAGCTTATCATGCTAAAGGAAAACCCTGATGGCTGGGTAGGTGTTGATCTTCCATGATCAGCTCCCCCTCCACATGGAAGCAAATATGGTAATCATTCAGGGGAAGGCTGATTACATGGCAGGCTGTGAGGAATAACAAATTATAAAATAACAGAGGCAAACTGACAAATTATCAAAAACAAAAAGATTTTTTGGTCATGATAGGACAGCATTACTTATCCGTTGTAAGCCTACAACCCCTTTTTATTTATTCTAAGCCTGACATTACATAGTCATGGGAAAAAATGTGATGCTTGCTTTTCTGCAAGTAAACATGTTCTCTTTTTCTCCAGTGGTGTGCAAACCTAGATTTAAAAGCTTTAAGTATAAATGCTATGGGGTTGGAACCTGCAACCTTTGGGTGTGGAAGACTTTACTACCCTGCATAAACATTTACTCTAAAAATATTTGTGAAGTATAAGTTGTACATTTACACATTACTAATAGGTTCATAGGTTCATAGGTTGGTACTAGGCTATCGGCCCTAGGGCCTATACAAGCCTAGCCATAACAATTCCCTGGCTATTTCTTCCCACAATATTTACTTCCCTGGACCCCTGTCTAGCAGGGTGACTGATGTGATCCCCGAGGTGAATTTCCTATCTCCCATCCAATCGTCAAGCTTCCTTTTAAAGAAGGCCAAAGAGGTACTCTGGGGAGTCTCTGGGTCAGGAACCTATCCCCCCAGCATATTTTGTTCATTGTGATGACAAGGTTTAGATCCCTGGAGCATGTGGCTCTGAGGGATTGGGATTTCTTTAAGTAGAGCATGTCCAACAGCTCAGGGTTTGACATGGCCTTGTATGTTAAGCAGAGATTGCCTCTGAGTAGACGATATGTGAAAGAGTATAGCTGGAGCTTTTGTAGAAGGTCAGCATAGGACATCTGCTTTAGGCCTGTGATTCTTTTAATGAGATTTTTCTGCGGCCTTTTCCAGTTTTTGCAGATGTCTTTAGAGGTACGTACCAAATGGGGCATTGTATTCTATAATGCGTCTAATGAGGGATGAGTACAGTGGGACAATGACCTCCTTTTTTCTGGATGAAAAGCCCTTAGTGATGAGGTGTACCACATAGAAGGATTTCCTGACTGTTGTGGCAATGTAGTTATCGAAGGGGAGACCACTGTCCACCTGTGTCCCTAAGTCTCTTATCACACTGTCAGTGTTTAGTGTACTGCCACCTATGTGGTAATTAACGGGTACATGTTTTTTCCCAAATGGTATAACTGTACATTTCTTGGCATTGAGCTTGAGCCCATGGCTCTGGCACCAAGCATCTGCTTCTGTAAGGCCCTTTTGCAGAATATCCACATCATTTGGGGATTTAATAATGGCTCCCAGTTTGCAGTCATCTGTGAACTTTGTTAGCCAGAGTCTCTTAGTGTTGGCCTGTACTTTAGAGAAGTAGATGCCAAACAAGAGCAGTCCCAGGACTGAACCCTGAGGTACTCCACTTGTCACTTGTCTGGAGCTGGATTTGGAGTCGGCTACTTTTACAGTGTGGGTTCTGTCAGTAAGCCAGTTGGCAACCCATCGAGTGATGTAGGGATTAATGCTCAGCTTAGTAAGTTTATCTATGATTCCAGAGTGGGGGATGGTGTCAAAGGCCTTGGCGAGGTCCAGATAGGCTGTGTGGACCACCTTACCATCATCCACAGTTCTGGAGACTGACTCAAAGAAGTCAGTCAGGTTCAGGAGACAAGATCAGCCCTTCACGAACCCAAACTGGGCAGGGTCCAGTGTTTGTAGGTTGCCAATGTCTTTGTTTATAAGTTCCATGATAATACGTTCCATAGCCTTGCAGATCAGACTCGTCAGACTGATGGGGCGGTAGTTCCCAGGATCCAAGATGGATCCCCCCTTGTGGAGTGGGGTAACTGTAGCTTTGCACCACTCAGTGGGCAAGAAGCCTGAGGTGAGGCTATGAGTAAACATGACACTTAGGTGAGGTGGCAGTTCATTTTGTAGTTCATGTAGTACACAGCCCGGGATGTCATCTGGTCCCATGGATGCTGTATTCTTAGCTTTGGAGAGTGCATTTTTTACCTGTGTGACCATTATTACCGGAATTTGGCAATCTTTCGGTATTGGGATGGGCCCTCTAGGGGGTGAGAGGGGGGGTGAAGTTGGCACTGAATCGATCTGCCAGGATGTTGGCAATATCCTCGGGATCAGTATATTTAATGCCATTCTGTTGTAGCTCAGAGCAGATCTGAGCATTGCCATTTAGATTCTTGACAGACCTTGTGGTTGTCTTTGGAATCTTTGGCAATTTTATTTTCGTGTCTGTATGCGCCTTTCTACATTAAGGTGTACAAAATGGTGCATACATGTGTTAATGAGCTTAGTGGCTGCATGCCAGTGTGAGCTCACCCACTGTTGTGCATTGTAGTACAATGTATGCCTTTTAGCTACGGCTATATGACCGAGCATGTTGCATTCATGGTTGCTGTGTTTCTGTCATGTTCTGTCTCTCATGCCTCTATCTGCCTCTATCTTTTCTATTTGTTATGACATTATTTGACCATTTGATGTAGAAGCTTTATCTCTTTCACTATATATCTCCCTCTACATATCTATATCTGTAGGTGTGAAAGTTTATGAGTGTGAATGAGTGTATATGAGTGTGTGTGTGTGTGTGTGTGTGTGTGCGTGTGTGTGTGTGTGTGTGTGTGTGTGTGTGTGTGTGTGTGTGTGTGTCAGCTATTGGGCAGGGACATGAAGCATTGGTTGGACAGAGAGGGTGCTGGAGGATTTAGCTTGCCCACTAGGCTGAGATCTGGACCCTATAGCTGTGCCAGTGGGGAGTCTTATTGGGGACCTGGAGAGTAAGGGAGCGACCAGACCCAGACTGACTGTGATCTCTATGTGCTCTTAAGGAAAACTGCACTTTACTGTGTGCATTTGTTATCCTTTCCTCCTATATGAGACACCCCTCACTGGTTTTAGTGGTGAGGATTGAGGCTCCTTGATTGCTGGACCAGGGCATGGGCGTCACAAAAGGTATCTATAATTAAAACAGTGATGAACTGGATAAATCCTAGATACTCTTCCAATTGGAAACAGTTACACTCCATTATACTAATGAATGAAAATTATTTATCAAAGAATGCTTTGATAACTGACAAAGATAACAAGATATGGCACTATTTAAGTTTAAATTTACAGTATAGTACAACAATATTAACTAAACTAACAGTAATTAGCAATAATTTTGATGTGTTTAGAACATTCATTAACATAGATTTAGATATAAAACTGTGGCATAGATTTTTAATACCATTTACTATTACAAGGGATTTCCCTGATTTTGGTTTATGGGAAAATAATAATCTATTTTGTTGGTTGCAATATATTGAAAACCAACAAGCTTTGAACACACAAAGTATATTGTCCCTATGGCCTATCCCCTAATGACTGGTTGGTTCTTCAGAGTGCCACAGCATACACTAAGGATCTGTGTAGAATAATACATAACTCATCCTTCAAAACCGTACCAAAATTATAAACTGGATTTTTGGAATTTATGGTTGATTTTGATGACTAATTTGCAAAAAAATGTATAGTCAAAGGAAGGCTAACACAAGAAATGTGACAGATTTAGTGGAAATGAGATTTTCAATTTTGCAAAGCACTGCATAAAATATAAGAGATCAAAAACGTATCCTACTCTTGACTTAAATGTGAAAAAAATTAGTCTTGTATGTAGAAAAACAGCAGGTTGAACTATGCATATTTTAGGGAATGTCTGCCTAAACACATTTCAAAGACAATTTTCAAAGGTGGAAAGTAATGTACCATTACATAGTCCTACACAATAAGAAAAAGCAGGATGATTCTGAAGCTTCCCGTTCTTTTGAGATATGATTGAAACTTGCTTTGCCTCCACATGGTTATTTTCCCAGTAAAGAGATGAAAGTTGGTATATTACAGTGACGTGTTCAGACAATGAACAGTAACTGTTGATGTATTGTCAATAAGACACGTTAGGTTTCATGGCTGCATAATACTCACAGAGACATTGTTACAGCTGTGTAACTGTGGGTAAAAATCCTTTGGTTTTAATATACCTACAATACCACAGGATTTTACTTTAGATTATCCGGAGGCTACTTACAAGAAACAGACTTTTCTAAATATTCTCTTATACTGCAATAGGAAAAGGTTAAAAAGATAAAAAAGATATAAAAATATAAGAAATTCTGCAAGCCATACTTTTGAAAATTTCACATAATGATAACTTCCTTTAAGGAGTTTTTGTTCTTCATATTGCTTAATAAAGTACATTAATATATATATATATATATATATATATATATATATATATATATATATATATATAGCTAGATTGATATACATACATAGATATATATCTCTGTCTGCCCTTTATAAACACAGTCTAGAATGTAAGGAATTTAAAAAGTTTTTACTTTTTGTGTGCTAGAAAAGGTCCCACAGAATATCAGAAGGGGAGACTGGGGAGCTTATTTAGAAAAGAAAGAACTGTTTTGGCAAATTAAATTGCATGCCATTCAGTACGCTGTGATTAATGACAAATCAGGAAAATTATAATATTGGCATTAAACAGTATTTTAAATAACCTTTATAGTTTATTATATGTGTGCCTTTGGGTAATTCTTATGTCAAGAGTTTTTATGCGTGATTTTATGTACTTGCTCTTAAAGAATGTATAATTCTTGAATAAATGGAGGAAAGTTTTGATTGGATTATTAATTAAATAAGTTTGAAACACTATAAATGATGTGGGATTGGTCTTTTCTTGTATCTAAAGAAGTCCTTTAGTAAACGGATGAAAGCACTTGTTATTTTAAAGATTAATAAATTTAATACAGCTTTATGGCACTTGACAGTGTTTCTTTTGTTTATATTGTTATTTTTATATTGGGGATATTTTGTTGGTTATCCTGCCACATACACTTAGCTAATGCCAGTAAGCCCTTATCACTGCACAAATGATGACAACTTCTGAAGTCATAATTATTTTGAATGATGGTAAAAAAGAAAGCTGATGTGCAGCGCAACAGAACTCATTACACAGAAATGGCATATGCAACTGAATTTGTCACTGATGCCACTACCACCTTCTACCTCATAGTGATTAAATAATTAAATCAAAGGTTATTAAGTGCAACAGGTACAACTTGATTTATTTATTCATTTATTGATTTGCTACCTTTCAGCATCACTGAACAGGAATCAGTGAGCACTCAGGAAAACAGCTAGTAATACAAAACTATTTCAAGATGCGAGTGAATGTCTGATGAGCAGTGCCAGTCGATCATGCACCACACAGCATAGTCCACAGGTATCACTGCATGCATCATTTATACTCTTGTTTTTACCAAAAAAAAAGAAGCACTAAACCTGACTGTCCTGGTCCATAGTTCTGGATGAGATGCTGCCTCTTAACATGTGCAGTCACATGCCATGCATGAGCCGTCCACATGGGGGACCCTTACTGCTGCTAGCTGGTCATCATTAGTCAAAGTGGGACTGCAACAGGGAGCTGCAGTGATAGCATGGGTCACTTTACCATCTGACTGGTTAAACATCATATTATGCAGAACGCAGCAGGCAGTGAATTTCCTACACGCAGTTGCTGGGTCATACTGAAGGGCACCCCCAGACTATCCAGGCACCTGAAATGGCTCTTCAGGTGGCCAAACACCCTCTCAATGACAATTCATGTCTGAGACAGGGGTGTGTTATATTTCTCCTCTGCTACTCCAGAAGGATTTCTCACTGGAGTCATGAGCAATGGCTTCAGCTGATATTTGGCATCCCCTTTTAAAGAAAAAAAATAGTAAGAGGGGAGACAAAACAGGAAAATAAAGTTTAATATACAGCAATCACACTTAACATAAATAACTACTTAGTAAAAAAAAATGGATTTCCATCGGGCATGCTACCATGCAGGAGGAGGCATGTGCCAGATATGGGAATCATGTCAATTGCCTGGATGCTGGGCAGAGACACTGGTGATGCACACCCATGCATCACACACTGCGTGGTGGATGATAGAGTGGTAGCCCTTCCTATTGCAGTACCACTCACCCTGTGGATCAGGAGTGGCCATAATTGCAACAAGGGTGCAATCTATTGCACCGAGTACTTCATGAAAATGTGCCAACCCATAAAAGTCACACTTAACCCTGATTTGGTCCTGAGGTGACACCATGAAATAGATGTACTGATCCACATCTTTCAAAAGTACATCCAGGAACTGCTTCAGTATCTTCAAGGTAGAAGCATGTGAGATCCCCAGCTTGTCCCCAGTCTGTGTCTGTAAGGTCCCTGTAACAAGTAAATTGACAGCTATATGAACTTTGGTGTCCAAAAGAATAGGAAGTCCACGCATTCCTACACTGCTTCTGTGGGGGTCAAGCATGCTGGGGTCAAGCATGCTAACTAAGACACTTATAATGTCACTGTCCACTCTAAACCTGTCCAGGATTTCTTGATTATCAAAGTTATAATGGCTTATCCTATTCTTATATATTTGCCTTCTTGGCCGTTGAGTGCAGCTGGGTGCAAACTGTTTTGGTCGGTCAAGACAAGCAGCTTTGATAGCATTCTCACCATTTGCAACTCTGATAGATTTGTTGATGCTTCCCTTTTTTATAGTGCATCTGCAACAAGTGTGGGGAAAGTGTGAAAAATTGACTATAAACTGCAAATGATGTAAAATAATTTTAATTAGAATACCAACATTTACGTCACTCCTCATTTCCATCTCATTATCTGCTCATTTGCATAAGAACATTTGAGGATACCATGAACTGGCATAAATCGCCTCTATGAATCGTGGCTCAGCTGCACCTGTTCACACATGCCCCCCAAACTTCTTAATGCGTTTGTGTCACTGATTATGAATACCGGCCTTAAATTCACATTTAGTGGTATGCACATAATTCAGATTACTTCATTGGTTCATAGGTCTCATTAATACTCATTAATTTACTAGGTTTCATTTGTTAAAGGCCAGCACCTTTAAAGGCTCTGTGATGTCTAAAAGCTTATTTTTGTTAAACTTTCTGGTTTTGCAATGAAGCAGTTCTTTTGTTGTGTATTGTTAATAATTATTGCTTTTGTAGGCATTTTCTAATTGTCAGTACTGTTGGCGAGAATGGCCTTTTGGTGGAGTTGCATTATGAACAATAACATAAAAACAGTATTTCATGAATGGCTGTTAGTCACATAAATTATCTCCATTGAAAGCAATCAAAAAGGTCATGTGGCAAAACCTCCTTCATATTACAGGTAGGAATATGCAAAGCAAGTCTAAGTAGGCCAGACGTAGCAGTTAAGAAAATGGTTGACAATTGATTCGTGGGAATTGTGACTTGGAAATAATGTATAATTTCTTAACATATTTTTCAGTTATACTGATATTTGTTTCACATTTGTCAAGTGTTGGTCTATTAATGTTCTTTGTCACCTTATATGGTGTCTCCCATTCAGGTTTATAGTCAGTGTGACCACAGTTCACAGAAAGAACAATGTAAAAGGGTCATGCTGAGGGTGGCAGATACAGGTAAGGTTGAGTAACAGTGAAAGTATTGCATGGCATGTATTATACAATGGTTATTTATGGTGTTGACTTCATGATATACAGAAATGGCTCCTTTTGTAGATTATTAGATTGCATGTCATGAATCTATGGATAAATTACAATTAAAAAATTGTGTAATAAAGAAATGGGTAATGCTGTAATTAAGGAATGTGGGAATGGTCACAGCTGCCCAAAATGAGACTCTTACTTACAGACAAATGTAAGATAAGAAGGTAATAATAGTTGGGTCTGAGTGGGGATTTCACTCATCTTCTCCCTTCCAGGAAAAATCATGGAGTGGTATTGTTATTTGAACAAGGCTTTCCTTTTCAGGAAGAAGACCTGTGGCAGAAAGCTGGCAGATGCTATGTGGTGTCCCGCAGCAGAATGCAGGAAGTGCAGGTTAATATTCTAATATATATGAGCCATTGGGGTCACCTTTAGCATGTACGCTACATCTGTAATCAGCTAGTTAGTAGAGCAAGGTGAAGTGTAATGTTGGAATGGACTGTTACTTATACATTTTAACAAGCACAGTTATATAATGGGTACCTGTCATAAGTTTGAGTAGTTATATTGTAAGGACAAGCGGTACGATCACAAAATACAGTATTTGTAATATATCACTTATAAAATCCATTGAATATGTTACTGCAAAGCTAATTCTATAAGGCAGACTGTTGTTATATATTTATTAAAAGATCTGAGATCCTTCCAACTGAGTTATCTGCATCTGCTGATTTCTGCTAACATCATTTTATCAAAATTCCTTTGTATAATACGGGTGATAGTTACTGAGTGTTTCAGATATCTAGTAATGAAAAACCTGCACACACTTTACTATGCTGTAAGATACTAACTTTTAAAATGTAACTAGCATACCTTAACATTCTAAAACGTAAGATTAGTATATAGAATGTGTAGTGTTGCAGAACTGAATCATGCATGCAGTCACAATTCCAATTGGATGTGAAAAATGGTATCTGTTTGTGAGATCGATAAATACAATATATATCTATTCTGTTTCACTAATGTAGCTAATCAAATTGCATATTTTTATCACTTTTAGAGCTACTGCAAAAGTGCAGAGGGCATGTAAACATCAAATAAAACATAATCTTACAAAGGAAAAAATACAAGAAATTAAAACTGATAAACAGTTATTTATAGAGGAGGTCTTCTTATCATTGCATACTGAATTGGGGCATTACCCCCAGTCCCTGATGACTAAGTATCTTGGGTAAAAGATGATACTGCTTCAGAGTAAATGGAATCCTTTTGTGGACAATACATATTCTCTTTACTGTAGATCGTGTCACCTCAGAATCAGTACACTTAGTGGGGTCTGAAGAGAAAAGTCCGTATGTTGGAAATGTGCAGGGATTTTTCAAACTATATATGTTGCCATTATCCAAAATAGTTTAATCTACCTTATATATCATTTTATTTTTATATAATAGTTCACTGTAATTTGTTTAGAATCTTACAATTTTAGATAAATGTAGATTCACACCATAGTGGCCACTCTGTATTGAGTAAGAAATAAGCCGCTTGAACTTCTGATAGGTACCCTGCTATATCTTTTTAGGTATGTTGTCATATGACTGTTCGCAAAGCACAAATGTGTTGTGTGGCAATCATTTGAAGGCATTAATTGTAATCTTTATTGATTGTACCTGTGTTATTCTTGTTGGTTTAAATTGTACTATTGTCTGAACCATTTGTAAAGGAATGGTCAATACTAAGGCATCACACGTCAGAATAAAAGATGAATATATAGATATCCTACTAGATGTCTGAAATTAACCAATAAATCTGGCCACAGAACGTTATAGTTTCAGTGATAACATAAATTATTGTCTATAAAGGACCAGACCTAACCACTGGAATACAATGTAGTAAATAAGCCAAATACTTCTTTTCACACATTCTGTGAACCAAGTAAAGAAACTGACCCATGTGCTGGATACTTTGTGGTGACTATTCCTTTTGAAGCAATGCAAATAATATTCTACAGTTTGGACTTGATCGCAGTAGGGTTTATTGGTTTAGCAAATCACTCCACAGTACTTGATCTGAAGAGAAGAGAAGAGAATATATTACATGAACTGGACAACTCCCTAATGAAAGCACAGTGTTAGTAAACAGCCAGGACAACTCCAGTTTACATCATGGATGTTATCCCATTGTCTTCTCATGTATCAGTTTCCAGTGAAATAATTCAGAAAAATGAAAAATGTTGATAGAATAAGCATTAAAATAAAAACTGAAAAATATATTTGGATAATCTTGATGAACATATTACCTAATATAAAGGTTGTGAAGCAGCAATCATCTTAACATGAACATACAAATGTATATGTATGCAAGTGCTGGTGGAAGGAGACTAGTGGTCATGTTAGTCTGCCAGGATATCCACTGACCCGCATCTGCCCCTCCTCAACCCCTTTTTACTGTTCCTTCATTTCCCATGTACATTTAAGGTCTGTTATTGTTCTCTGCTCAGCCACAGTCCATCCATGAAAAATCACCTTCTGTTATGTAGCTTGAATTGTATGACCTCTGTGCATTCCCAAACTCTTTTTCTTTCCTCTTAAAAACATCCCTTTCTTAACCTTTATGGCTCTTATTAACTTTTTGTACTTATATCATAGCCTTCTTTCCATTATAACGTCAGAGTGAATAAACTGCACTTTTTATAACCATTCTTAGTAGCTCAGGCCTTCAGTTCTCATCAGTGTTCTTGATGTTTTTTTTTCTGACCCTATCCACTAAGCCTACATCTCCCCCAAAGAGCCTCTTGAACAGTATTACTCCACCAGATGCCCTACAAGTGTCCTGTGTAGTACCCAAATTATCTTGATCTCTCTCAGGGCTTGGTACTCTGGCACTACAAGCCACCAACAGTCTGTTTGCCCTAGAGACTCCCCTCCTGTATGGCTCCTGATAGTGTCAGTTTGGCATGTCTATTATCTTCAAATTTTTCTGCAGTCTCTGAATATTTAGCCTAACCACACCCTCTCATAAACTGACGCCATATTATTGCTTCCAAAATGTAAAACCCTAAATAAATTAGTATGGCTTGGGCTGTGGCAGGACAGAATGCTCAGACGTTACCTGTCTTTTGATAACAGATAAAAATGCTTTCCAGAAGGCCACTGAAGAAAATAGAGAAAAGGAAATCAAATCTAATTTTGTTTGCTATGACAGGATATTTGGACGTATTAGAGAATTGTTAATATGTGCCCATAGCTGTCAGAAAATCTTACTCTTGCTAGTATTTGGGGGACCCCCATCAACTTTCAGACGTCTTCTGGGAGAAATGTTTTATGCTTTATTTTGTCTTCATGCTGTTTTTTAGAGGAGCTCATACAGAAAAGAAAGTTCCAACTGTAATAATAGAAGGAAGACATGTGATCCTGATACCTTGCAGTTGGCTAGTCAGGATCAATTATTTTTAGCAATAGCTAGTGAGAGATGGGGGTAACAAGTTATTTCCACCATCTACAACAGACAAGTGAATCTCAGTGGAAAAGACAAAGGACTCAAGCAAGTTCTCGGACACTGGGGTGATATGGATGGACTGTATAAGCGGTAGAAGTAAGCCACTGGTAACAGCTGACATAAAAGAGGAAAGATCACATTTCCAAAGTGTGAAAAGTGGGTAGCAAAAGGCATATCTGCAAAATATCTACAAATACAAGAAAGGGGAAACTAATAAATAAAGGCAGAGTGGGTACATGAGCACAAACTAGTAAAAAAGATGCTTGTCTCCAAAATGAAATAAAAAGAAGGCAAAAAGTAATAATTCATACACATCACCTGGTTACTATGACTGTCATTCCAAAGTAGTTGGAGATAAGCCACTTTTGAGTTACTTTTACTTCTTGATAAACATGTACTCCTAGACTGTTTTCCTGTTTTTATATTAGCTCTAAACCGTCATTGATCAGAAATTACTAACAAAGAGTCCCTACAATTAAAGGAACAGTCCACCCTCCTACCGTTAGGTGTCTGTTCTCCTTATAGTGTGGTTCAAGTATTGCTAAGACACCAGAAACCTGCTAATACTTCATAACACTTTAATTTCTTCAGCTTGGAATCAAAGGAAGGGGAAAGCTCACCCACTTTTTAAGCTTTGGCAGAGGAATTTGTCTCGACCTGCATGACATACCACAGATGGAGGGAAATCTGTGGTCTTTCCTGTTAGGTACTACTCATACCCTTAGACAGGTTTTCATTGGACTACTTTCCAACACTTCCTCGTCTCACACACGGAAGTGTTTCAAACCCACCAAGGTGGGGGCTTCACCACCCACACATACCTTACTATACATACCAACTCTGAAACCGCACTACAGTGAAGAAAAGAGTGTTGAAATACTTCTGTGTATAAAATGGGGAAGTGTTGGACAACTAGTTACTTACCCTGTTGATGAAGTGAAAGTTTGCTGAGTGAACTTTCAATGCTTATCATTTGAAATTCAGCCGTTCAATGGTTAGGCCATTTGATGGCCGGCAATAGACCCACCTTAGACAGGTGGTTAGTCCTGCTGATGTCAACAGGTCAGCAGCTGCTACTAAAAAAAGTAGAGTGCTGTGAAAATGTTTCCCACTGTATTTGTTGCAGAGAGGAAGACAGATGATATCTGTGCAACTAGCTAATATGGTTACTATGTCTCTCTTTCTGCAGAGAAATCCTGACTTGGGCAGTTCTGTCCTGTGGGGAGGGTGAGGGCATAAAAATGGCAAATGTCTTAATATTTTACAAAATAAATATGACTTTCTTGAAGTGTCACAGATAGCTGTGGTACTACATTTAACTCATTTTTATATCATATAAAATAGTATAATCAACTACAATTGCACATTACACAGTCTTTATTTTAGTTGTTGTGTCTTTTGGCTTTTCCCTGTTAGGGGTCACCACAGTGGAACTCTGGTCCACTAATGATTGGCAGTAGATTTTTACGTGCCGAGTTGCCGGCCCTGGCGCACAACCTTCAACGAAGGTACGCCCATTCACACATGTCTCCACACAGAAGACGCTCTAGCTGAGAATCGAACAGGACAACATCTTACTGTGAGGCAACAGCACCACCACTGTAGTCTAGTAATAAGCTAAAATTAACTAATTTTCATTTGATGATTGCATGGTTTGTCCTACACAATCTGAAGTTGAAGTAAGAATGTTCCACTGTTGGCATCTAAAAAGATGACAGCCCTAATAGTTGATCACATTGTTGTATAGTAATCTGTAAGTACAATAGTTTTATAGAAAGTAGTGTGGATCTTACTCACAGAACTATTAATTTATCAAGCTCAAGAGTTATGTTTTTGATGTGCTAATATGCTGCAAATTAATGGGTAACAATGCAACAGGAGTGGGAAAATATATGAAGGCATTTCTGACTCAGTTTAACATCTCACAACATGAATTCAAGAGCAACTAATTCTACTTTGCATTTTTTTTTCTTTTTTTATACTGTGCTTTTAAAATAGTTGAGCAAAAACGGCAAGTACCTAGCACCCTTTTTTAATATTCAGGATAGCAAAAAAGCATTCATCTTCCTACTGCAGTAGACATTGGTGAGTATCAGAACCAGTTTTCTGAAGTGTCAGTTAACAGCTCTTGGATTTCAATGGCAACTTTGACACCTCAGGAACAGTGTGGGGTAGGGCTGTCAGCACTAAGCAGGGCTACAAAATGACAATCCTTCCAAAAGCCTGCAATGTATTACTTTCTTCTGGAGCTGTATGACTGCTGTGAATAGCTGAGAACAATTTCTGAGAGAAATGTATGTGATCATCATTCAGGACAAAAATGAAACCACTCCTGCTGCAGAAGATGTGCATGGTGTCTGTGACTCACATTGCTGCCATTTCATTCCAATAGAATAGGAAAACAACATCACTTCATTATGTCTAACATGACTCTCTATAAAGGGGACTTGAAATGGATTCTGCAAAAAGGACAAAAAAGTGCTAAAACAAGATCATGTTAAAATCATAGGTCCCATGTTGGCCATTTTGTGTTAAAACATATTAAAATCATATAAGAAGCACCTAAAGTGACTTTAATACATTTAAATATATCAGAAAATAAAAAACAACTGAAAAAAAACATTTTTGAGCTGCAAGGTGGAGTTTTTCTTCAAGACAAGTTGTTCCAAAGAACACTAGGGGCTTGTTTCTTAGCAATACTAGTATGAATAATTAATGTGAAAGCCAACAACAAATGCTTTTTTTTCTTGGTACCCAATATAAAGATCCACATAGGCACAAAATAATCAATGCTGGTCCTCTTTAAAAGTTTAACTACAAAAGAGAAGGTATATCACTCAATAAAAAATGTTTAATGTATATGAGGAATTTACAGCCTGTCTCGGTTTCTTTCTGTTCCTTTCATCTTTGACTAAGATAATGTATCTTTTTTCAGTAATGCAAATGAACATAAAACTGGCAAAGACTCAAAGTCAAGGACAAAGTTTAAATATTATTCCTATAGACTTGTTGCCAGAATAACACATTTTGCATTATCATGCATTTTTATGAAGGATATTAAACTCAAATGTCTGTCATTATTTATTGACTATGAGTCACAACAATTTGTTAGAAAACCACAAATGTTATGAGAAACACACCAAAAATAAGGCAAAGTTTGGGACAGTTGAGAGCTATTTGTAAAACCAGCCTCAGAATACTCACAGACATTTGAAAAACACATGCATGTTTATCTGTTCAGATAATTTCGAAACAGGTTATTTAAATAATCTATGTGAAGGACAGGATACTATGAAAGTAGGAAGACAGCAATGTTTATGAGATAACTTAGAAAAATAACTATTTCTAAGTAAAATATTTATGGTGTGCAGATGACAATAAATGATCCTATACTACCAGCCTCGTGTGATTGGGCATATTAAGGTAAAAAAGTCTGACAGATATATAATTTTGATTATATCTTTTATGTATAATCAAGTTGTAAATTGAAACATAGAACTTCGCTGTCATAAACTGAACACAAATAATGGCCACTGAATAAATCTTTAATTAACTTTTTTAATATATTTACTTAAGTTATTTATTTTATTTACACTTTGCTGAACATTTTAGTCCCATCAGACCAGTGTTCTCTTTTCAAGTGAGCTTGGAGGTGCTATTAATACTGACTATGGGAAGTTTAGACAGGGCATTGGAAAGCTACCCCGACTCCTTTTTTTTTTTCCAA
>NC_056751.1:667763276-667808276 GCF_019279795.1 Protopterus annectens | reverse complement strand
GTGTGTGTGTGTGTGTGTGTGTGTGTGTGTGTGTGTGTGTGTGTGTTGTGCATCTGTGTATGTGAAAGTCAGAGAATATGTGTGCTTGTGTGTGCATGTGTCTATGTATTTGTGCGTATATATATATATATATATATATATATATATATATATATATATATATATATATATATATATATACACATGGTCTACTTCAAAATGTCGGCCATTCAGAATGCCAACTTTCATATGGCCGACACCATATGATCGACATTCCAAAAGACCGACATCCTGAAATAGCACCATTTACCTACCTGTAAACACAGTAAAACTGTGTTATGCAGGGGGCAAGCTCCCCTGCACCACCCACTCCCCCTGCTACTTAAATATTCTCACTCTGAGCTCACACTACAGTGCAGGAAAGGGGGTTCTCCCAGTCCCACAGTGTAGCGGGATCTCCACTATCATTTGTCGGCCTTTCAAACATTCGCTCATATGGTGTCGGCCATATGAGTTTCAAACATTTGAAAGTTCAAACAAATGAAAGGCTCCTATATACATACATATATATATATATATATATATATATATATATATATATATGTATGTGGATACTTCTCAACTTCTTTGCTCAAGAAATCTGGATCAGTCCAACTAAAATGGGGTGCTATAGAGCCAAATTCAGGGACAATCTTTAAATATTACTCTCATTCACTAAAAATGTGAATAGAACAAGGGGTTTCACATCAGCATGCCTTTTTTACAATAAGAGGTATAATAATATAATGGCTGGTTTTAATGACTACTCTAGTCTTCAGAGATTTAGTCAGAAATAAAACGTTTTTAAGAAGCAGAGCAAAAATGCGAAGCAAAATTAGGTAGGAAGAGGAGATGCAGTGTTTTTTACTGTGTGTGTACGTTTTCATTTATTTGACCTCAGAGAGGCATCTGAGATGTAAACAGTCAAGAAAGTGACTGTAATTAGTCTGCATGTGTGTGTATGTGTGTGAAAACGCAGAGGTGCCAGATCGACACCCAACATTCAACGAATGCACGCCCATTTACGCACGCATGTCTTTCGAACACTATCCAACCACGGGGATGACATGCAGACTCCACACAGAAGGCACTCCCAAGCCACGCTGAGAATCGAACGGGAGAACCTCTTGCTGTGTGGTAACAATGCTACCGCTGTACCACCGCGGCATACTGCCTCTGTAACTGTCAGTATATATATGAAACTCACTGTGTGTGTGTGTGTGTGTGTGTGTGTGTGTGTGTGTGTGTGTGTGTGTGTGTGTGTGTGTGTGTGTGTGTGTGTGCACATGTGCGCGCGTGTGTGTGTGTGCGTGTGTGTGTGTGTGTGTGTGTGCATAGACATTAAAGTGTATATATGTATATTTTACATGTGAAATATGTCCTCCAGCATCAATTACATACCCTACAGCAACTATGAAACATTAGGAAGAGGAACTATTTTGCATCCAAAAATATAAAATATAAAAAATATGTATATACTAATACTAAAAAATAACAAATTTAATAGACAGACCATTTTTCAACACAATAATGTCCTCCAGCATGGACATTATAGGGGAAATAATGGACTTTGCAGGGATGGAGAAGCCCTACACCCTTGAGTGGTCCATTGTCTCCCCAATAACCCTCACCTGGTTCGACATTATTGCTTGGACAGCAGTGGTGTATAGGCCACATCAGATGTCCAGGGAGTAAAACACTCTGCAAAATTGCATCTGAAGTGTCAGATCAAGTTTTTATCCTTGATGTTCCACTAAAATATTGCACTTTTGTGAGCTCACTTTTCAGTATGATCACACATGCAGCTGATTTATGTCACAGAGTTATAATGTCCAAGGTTTCATCATTCCAAGAAGAATATTGATGAAACAGTGTTTCCACTTGAGAGCATGCCATGGTTCTTTTATTCACAAAACACTGTTGGTATAATGTTACATGTAACAGGCCTTCATTCTGAGAAAATCACAGTTAAAATGTATATAGCAGGCAGCAGCCAGGCTTCATGTTCATTCATTCACAAGAGTCTGCAATATGAGTGTTACAGATGGTGGGCAATTTCCATGAATGCATCATAGAAATGTAATACAATATCCAGGGTTTTCTCATTCACCAGTACATGCTAGTACAGTTGTACTGAGGATTGTGTCAAATGTTCCATCAGTCAGAGAACAATAAAAAAGTTGTGACATGTATATATATATATATATATATATATATATATATATGTATATATATATGTATATATATATATATATATATATATATATATATATATATATGTACACACATACATACATACCTACATGGTCTATTTTAAAACAACTACTTACCGGAAAGTCGACTTTCAAATCAGCGAGATGACAACGCTGAAACTTCACAATGCCAAACTCCCAGAACGTCACTCCGGGACACTAACCACTTGACCACCAATGATAACATTACAAACGGAAGTAAATGACGCACATCAAACTGGGGGGCTGCTCCCCCCACACCCCCACTTAAATATACAAACTCTGAGATCACATATATATATTGCACTTAATATGTAGGGTACAGTCGACCACAAAACAGTTTCAGTATAAATGATAATATAGCAGGTGAAATCTTGTATTCCATAAGTCATAGGAAAGGTGTTGGTGTAATGATGCACATATTTGCTACCATCTGTGGCTCCATAATGTGAACAATAGGACTGACTAAATTGTATCTTTATCATAAAATGTCCAGACTAACAAAGGGCAAATGTAGTGGAGTATATTCAAATTATAACCAGGGTTTAATTATTCACCAAATGCCACTGTAAAGCTTTACAGACCAGATAATATCTGGGATTCCATCAGTCACACTGGAATGCTGATGAATGTAAGACATATCAAGGGTTACTCACTCACCGAACATAATCACTGTAAATAAACATGTCAGCCAAAGAGGACAGCAGGGGTACTACACTATATACTATAATATTCAGGATTCCATCCTGATCATGGAAAGTTTAATGCAGTGGTACACAAAAAATTTAACATCTAAGGTCTCTTTATTCAAAGTGGTTGTTCTACAGTAATACAGTTTGCAGGGTTTCTAAATTTACTGCTTATAGATTATGTTGTTCATTTCTAAGGTTTCAGAATTCACAAAAGGTAGTTTGCATGTAATGATCTCCATTGAAAATAGTTTGTCAGGCTTACCAAATGGTGAACAAAAGAATGGAAAGCAGGTTTTACAAGGCAGTGCAGGTGCACTTTTCCTGCCTGGGTGAATGACTTTTGCTGCCGTGAAGTACAGGAACTTCAAACATGGAGTTTAGCAGGGTATTTCTAAAAGACATGACATATCCCACGTTCGTATTCAGTCAGAGCTATAGGCACTAGTATAGAATTCCTTAATAAGCATCAAAGCTGCAACTGACTTAATGCTTTTCAGTGGCCAGCTAATTTTCCATTACAAAAAAAGCACACTAGAGTCATTGTCACATTTTATATAAAAAGTTCCAGGAGATTTATTTTGTTGTTTTGAATGTTGATAACACTGTTGAATAAATGGTGCCTCTGTTTTATTGTAGATCGAAGGACATTGAAGCGTCAGGGTTCAATGGCACAGCTGCATTCATGGAGGTCAGGGTGCAATCCATTGTGGTTGAATTCATTCTCACACACGTGGAACAACTATTTGAAGATAAAGACCTTGACAGTAAGTGCTCCTCTGTGTTAGGTTTTGTGCAAGAATATAATAAACAGCATTCAGATCAGTGGTATGTAACATCTGTTTAATCTTTATTTACTCCAAAATAAATTCCAAATGCTGAATCACATGATTCTATGATTTTTATCAATGTATAAACATATATATTTGTCCAAAACAAGTGTAAACATGCATGGTAAGATAAGTAGTTTTATCTTCTAAACATCCAAATGAGTATAATTGGAATATTTGTGTTCTACTATAAAATGCCAACTTCCTGAATGTTGACATTCTGAAATGGAAAAAAAAATGCCCAAAATTCAAAAGGGTGAAAAATATATTTTAATTGTAGAAGAAGTGCTGTTTTCTATAGAGTTACTCTTTTGTGTGTGTGTGTGTGTGTGTGTGTGTGTGTGTGTGTGTGCGTGTGTGTGTGTTTTTTTTTGTTTGTTTTTTTTTTTGAGGGGTGGCATTTCTGTTTCTGGTAGTTTATCACTGCTAAATTACTTTTCAAGATAGTAATTTTTTGTTCTGTGAGGGCTCTCTGTGAGTGACAGAGTAATATTTAAACAATACCCCTTGACAGGGTATGGGTAATGCTAGATTTACAGAGGGCCAGTGTGGTTATTTATTTATTTATTTATTTGACATTTGTTAACAGGGTTGGTCCAACTGAGCTAGAAGCCCATTTTCAGTGGAGACCCAAGGAGAAAACCTCCAGGAAATTACATACAAAAAAATAACATAGAAGAGAAAAATGTACTTTAAGTTATATAATATAGTAAAACAATACAGCAACAATAAAAAGTAAAACAAGGAATATGCATAAAAAGTTAAGCAAAATACAGTTACATTAAACAAGCAGAATGAGATCAATTTGACAGAATCTGACAATTTCAATTATGCACAATTTGACAGAATCTGGCAATTTCAATTATGCACAATTTGACAGAATCTGGCAATTTCAATTATGCACAATATGTATTGACAGATGAGGCATGGAATGTACAATATATGTTTTTTGTTGGTTGTAGTGTATACATAGTAATCACAGTACTACATGAGTATAGCTACTTAGAAGCCTGAGTGATCAAAAAAAGCCTGCTGTGGGTAAATCTAGCATTACCCCCACTCAAGACTGGGTTATTGCTATTATACAATGACTCTAAGAAAGAAGTTACTTACTTTTGGTAAATGTCTTTGATAACATTGGCGTAGCGTTCATCCATGTTCTTCCATCTTTTCTGATATACTGCACATCTGTGTGGGACTTGCACAGTACATCAGAATAGTGCAGGCAAAGCTACAGAGAAGAAAGAATGTCCATTCCTTTTTCCGACCGAGATTTTACAAGGGATAGCCTAAATACAAGGAAAATCAGGTACGCTTCTTATTAATTAATTTTGCAGAACGTACCTGATTTTTCTCATATTTTGCTGTCCTATGTTGATAGAAAAGTCTGACCACTCAATGGTATTTCAGCAGATGAACTTTCTTCTATTGGTGTATGTTCAATTTACAGTGGGCATGATGGTTGGGCTGTCCAACCATCGTTCATGAATAACAATGACCTGTTATTGTATAATTTACAATAATGTATATTTTTGGAAAATATCTTGTTTTTAGAGAGCATTATACGGAAATATTGGCCTTGTTATTGATTTAGTTTGTCCAATCATGGTTGTTTTTCTAGAGAGACCATTTTCTTAGGTTATATATGTAATATGTAATATAAAGATAATGTGAAAAGTGAAAAGCGAAAAAAAAAAACAAGATTTTATTGAAACAAATGCAGTAACAAACACTCTTTTCTCACTTATAAAAAAAATCCTACATACCCAATATGTGAATTTTTTTGTCCTCCAGCATATATTAATATATATGTGTGTGTATATATATATATATATATATATATATATATATATATATATCAAAACTCAATGACACTGGTCCTCATGGCAAAAATAAAATTTTCCTTAAGGTTTCATTCCTTTCAGTGAGAGTACATTTTGAGCTTTCACACTTGTCACATTCTAATAGCTTACTAAAACTGACCAGTTGGCATAATGATTAAGGTCTTCATCTCCCATGCAGAAGATACAAGGTTCAATTCTGTCCTCCAGTCAATGCCTGTATGGAGTTTCCATGTTCTTCCTGGGTCTCCGTCGGATCCCCCCACTTCCCAAAAACATGCTGAATGTTTCCACCTTAAACTCATCCAAAATGGAGATGGGGAAGCTGCACATTCTGTACATGGACCCTGTGGGGGGAGTTGCATAGACCAACCACCATGGGCATCAACTGTGGTGCATAGTATCATGAAGATAGATCATGGATCACGGACCATGCAATGTGTCGGGGTAGTCACTCAACATTGTACAAATTGGGGGTTTGATTATGATGACTAATTTCACCAAATGGGCATGGGTATTTGCCAGTAATAAATGGGTTGTGGACCCGGCCATCTCTGACCTATGCCCTGGACCCATGCTGACAGTGGGAGTAGTATATGTGCCACTACTGGCCAGTATGCACCTACCATAATGCCCAACAGTCCTAGGTCAATAAGTTACTGTCCAGCCAGTGTCCAGTTGCCCATCTTGGGTTATCTGGAATAGCTCTGTTGAGCAAAAGCTGGACATAAAATCAATCAACCTGCCAAACATGAACTAAGAATGCACAGTCAAGGTAGATTGACTAACAGGATGCAGCTTGGAAGTGGATGACATAACGGCACAGAGGAGGCTGGACATCCTAGGTATCCAAGAGACAAGATGGAAGGGCAGTGTAGTAAAGCAACTTGGCTTGGGTTTCGGAGTCTATTACACAGGAGGAGGACAAACTAGACATGGTGTGGAAATTGTAGTGAGGGAGAGGCTTCAGAATACAGTGACGGATGTCATCAGAATTAGTGACAGACTCATGGCAATCAGACTCCAGTGTAAGGCTAGGGCAGTAGTCATAGTCTCAGCCTATGCTTCACAGCAGGGTTGTTATGGTGAAGATAAGAAAGTATTCAAACAGCAGCTGCAGGACCCACTAGACAAAGCAGGACAGCTGCAGGACCCACTAGACAAAGCAGGACAACATGAATTGGTGTTGACAGTGGGTGACCTGAATGCACATATCAGACAGACAGAACAGGATATGAGGACTGCCTTGGTCCATAGGACTGGGACAAGAGCAATAAAGAAAGGGAGACCATTCTAGACTTCTGTCTGTCAAATGGCTTGCTGGTAACCAAAACATGATTCAGCAAAATAGACAGTCACATACAAGAGTGGCCAACATGCAACTCAGGTAGACTTCCGCCTAGTAAGAAAGGGGTGCTGGGGTAGCATCAGTGATTGCATAGTCATCCCCAGTAGAACACTTAGCCCACAGCATTAGTTACTGTTTGCCACAATCAACAGCAATAAGTGGCCAGAAAAGGCTCTAAGTTAAACAGAGACAAGGCTGTAGACCTGGAAGTTGACTGAAGTGACAGCACAACAGTGTAATGAATTATTCAGGGCTCTAGCACCTCCAGAAGAAGAGGAAATAGGTGGAGTTGAGGGTGAATGGCAGAGCCTCAAAACAGCATGTCTGAGGACTACAAAACAGGAACATGGCTGAGCCAGGAATAGAAATACGGTACATAAGGAAAGCTGGTGACGGAATGCAGGAGACCAGGAAGTCAATCAAAAAAAAAAGGAGTTCAGGAAAAAGTGGGAGATAGAAAAGATGGACTGTCCTATGAAGGAAGGATAACAAAGAGGGTAAGAGAGAGTTGCAAAAGCTAAGAATAAGGCATCAGAGGCACTCTACCAGCTTCCAGAAAGTAAATCTGTAGATTGCACAAAGAAACTCTATCAGGTTGCAAAGCAAAGACAGATAGATAAGGAAGATAGTCAGACACCCTTCGTAAGAGCAGCGGCAGCAACCTGCTCATCGCCCCACAGCGCAGCCAACAACAACCTGTTCACCAATCCAGAGGCCATCAAAAGTAGATGGAAGGAATATGTCCAGCAGCTTCTGAATGAAGAAACCTCCACAGAAGCTGTAATGCCACAGAGGCACCCTATGATGAAAAAAAAAAGAGTCCACCATAGAAGAAGAATAGCACTAAGGAAAATGAAGTCAGGAGAAGTAGCAGGCTCAGATGAGGTCACAGCAGATATGATCAAGATGTTGGGAGAGACAGAGCAGAAATGGCTCCTTATGGTACTTATAGCTGTATGGAAAGAAAGACTTATCCCAGATGACTGTTGAATAATCATACTAGTGCCAGTGAGTAAGGACAAAGGGGACATTTACAACTGTGGGCAGTAGAGAGGTATTATGCATGAAAGCTGTGGAGAGGATAATTGATAAATGAATATGCAGAGTAGCAGAAAGTAAGATGGGACATGAGCAGTTCAGCTTCGGATCAGGATGCAGCACAACCAACCTGATGTTTGCAGTGAGACATTTAGTTGAGAAGAAGCCGGAAATGAAGAAAGAATCCAGATGGGCGTTCTTATACTTGGAGAAAGCATATAACAAAGTCCCAAGAAAGTTGATTTGGGCACTCCTGCAGTGGTTGGTAGAATTTGTGCAGGCTATGTACAAGGACCCAATGACTCAATTACGAGCAGTGTTCAGTCTCACAGAGGGGCGCCCAGTGGGAGTGGGAGTGGATGTGCATCAGTGTTCAGCTCTGAGCCCACTGCTGTTCATACTGGTGATGGAGTACATTAGCAAAGAAGTCAGAGGGGACAGATTAACAAAGTTGCTGTATGCAGATGATCTGGCATTTCAGACAGACTCTGAGCAAGAACTTCAGCAAAGGACAGGGGAATGGAATGCAAAACTGAAAACACATGGGATGAAACTGACTACATATAGACAGTTGTAATGGCAGCAAACAGGGGAAAATCAGAAGAAGTTGTGAATTGAGAAAGAAGAGAAAATAGTGGAAGAGGTTAACAGCTTCAAGTATCTTGGAGCAGTACTTGAGGAGAAGGGAAGTCTGAATGAGGAGGTCAAAGCTTGAATCAGAGAGGCTGCAGACAACTGGCACACAGTGTCAAGAGGTACTGTATGGCAGAAGAATGCCAAGGAAGCTGAAAAAATAGGTGTAAAAAAACAGTGATGAGACCATTACTACTGTACGGTACAGAAACCTGGGCAGTAAAGGCAGAATAGTTGAGGAAGCTAGAGGTGATGGTGATGAAGTGCCTGAGACAGGTAGTAGGATGCACACTGTGAAACAGACAAATAAATAAGGATCTCAGAGCAGGAGCCAAAGTAGCTCTAAATGCAGAGTAAGTCAAAGAGAACAGATTACAGTGGTGCGGGCACATGTACTGAAAAATAGAAGACAATCTGTTGAGGAAGATTTTGGAAATACAGAAATAAGGCAGGAGGAAACAATGGCATCCAGCAAAAGGATGGCTGTATTGTGTGAGAGAAAACCTGCAACCCTTAGGCATGACTGTTGAAGAAAGTAGGAATGTATTACATGTAATATAATTAGTTTTAAAACAAAATTATCATTGTTTTACTGTTGGATAAAATATACTTTAGGTGTGCTTGTATTCTTACATTCTGTTACATGTAATATAATTAGTTTTAAGAGATTATCATCATTGCACTGTTGGATAAAATATACTTTAGGTGTGCTTGTATTGTTACATTCTGTTACATGTAATATAATTAGTTTTAAGAGATTATCATCATTGCACTGTTGGATAAAATATACTTTAGGTGTGCTTGTATTGTTACATTCTGTTACATGTAATATAATTAGTTTTAAGAGATTATCATCATTGCACTGTTGGATAAAATATACTTTAGGTGTGCTTGTATTGTTACATTCTGTTACATGTAATATAATTAGTTTTAAGAGATTATCATCATTGCACTGTTGGATAAAATATACTTTAGGTGTGCTTGTATTGTTACATTCTGTTACATGTAATATAATTAGTTTTAAGAGATTATCATCATTGCACTGTTGGATAAAATATACTTTAGGTGTGCTTGTATTGTTACATTCTGTTACATGTAATATAATTAGTTTTAAGAGATTATCATCATTGCACTGTTGGATAAAATATACTTTAGGTGTGCTTGTATTCTTACATTCTGTTACATGTAATATAATTAGTTTTAAAAGATTATTATCATTGCACTGTTGGATAAAATATACTTTAGGTGTGCTTGTATTGTTACATTCTGTTACATGTAATATAATTAGTTTTAAAAGATTATCATCATTGCACTGTTGGATAAAATATACTTTAGGTGTGCTTGTATTCTTACATTCTGTTACATGTAATATAATTAGTTTTAAAAGATTATCATCATTGCACTGTTGGATAAAATATATTTAGGTGTGCTTGTATTCTTACATTCTGTTACATGTAATATATTTAGTTTTAAGAGATTATCATAATTGCACTGTTGGATAAAATATACTTTAGGTGTGCTTGTATTGTTACATTCTGTTACATGTAATATAATTAGTTTTAAAAGATTATCATCATTGCACTGTTGGATAAAATATACTTTAGGTGTGCTTGTATTCTTACATATTGTTACATGTAATATAATTAGTTTTAAGAGATTATCATCATTGCACTGTTGGATAAAATATACTTTAGGTGTGCTTGTATTCTTACATTCTGTTACATGTAATATAATTAGTTTTAAGAGATTATCATCATTGCACTGTTGGATAAAATATACTTTAGGTGTGCTTGTATTCTTACATTCTGTTACATGTAATATAATTAGTTTTAAGAGATTATCATCATTGCACTGTTGGATAAAATATACTTTAGGTGTGCTTGTATTCTTACATTCTGTTACATGTAATATAATTAGTTTTAAACGATTATCATCATTGCACTGTTGGATAAAATATACTTTAGGTGTGCTTGTATTCTTACATTCTGTTACATGTAATATAATTCGTTTTAAAAGATTATCATCATTGCACTGTTGGATAAAATATACTTTAGGTGTGCTTGTATTCTTACATTCTGTTACATGTAATATAATTAGTTTTAAAAGATTATCATCATTGCACTGTTGGATAAAATATACTTTAGGTGTGCTTGTATTCTTACATTCTGTTACATGTAATATAATTAGTTTTAAGAGATTATCATCATTGCACTGTTGGATAAAATATACTTTAGGTGTGCTTGTATTGTTACATTCTGTTACATGTAATATAATTAGTTTTAAAAGATTATCATCATTGCACTGTTGGATAAAATATACTTTAGGTGTGCTTGTATTCTTACATTCTGTTACATGTAATATAATTAGTTTTAATAGATTATCATCATTGCACTGTTGGATAAAATATACTTTAGGTGTGCTTGTATTGTTACATTCTGTTACATGTAATATAATTAGTTTTAAGAGATTATCATCATTGCACTGTTGGATAAAATATACTTTAGGTGTGCTTGTATTCTTACTTTCTGTTACATGTAATATAATTAGTTTTAAGAGATTATCATCATTGCACTGTTGGATAAAATATACTTTAGGTGTGCTTGTATTGTTACATTCTGTTACATGTAATATAATTAGTTTTAAAAGATTATCATCATTGCACTGTTGGATAAAATATACTTTAGGTGTGCTTGTATTGTTACATTCTGTTACATGTAATATAATTAGTTTTAAGAGATTATCATCATTGCACTGTTGGATAAAATATACTTTAGGTGTGCTTCTATTGTTACATTCTGTTACATGTAATATAATTAGTTTTAAGAGATTATCATCATTGCACTGTTGGATAAAATATACTTTAGGTGTGCTTGTATTCTTACATTCTGTTACATGTAATATAATTAGTTTTAAAAGATTATTATCATTGCACTGTTGGATAAAATATACTTTAGGTGTGCTTGTATTCTTACATTCTGTTACATGTAATATAATTAGTTTTAAGAGATTATCATCATTGCACTGTTGGATAAAATATACTTTAGGTGTGCTTGTATTCTTACATTCTGTTACATGTAATATAATTAGTTTTAAAAGATTATTATCATTGCACTGTTGGATAAAATATACTTTAGGTGTGCTTGTATTCTTACATTCTGTTACATGTAATATAATTAGTTTTAAGAGATTATCATCATTGCACTGTTGGATAAAATATACTTTAGGTGTGCTTGTATTCTTACATTCTGTTACATGTAATATAATTAGTTTTAAAAGATTATCATCATTGCACTGTTGGATAAAATATACTTTAGGTGTGCTTGTATTGTTACATTCTGTTACATGTAATATAATTAGTTTTAAGAGATTATCATCATTGCACTGTTGGATAAAATATACTTTAGGTGTGCTTGTATTCTTACATTCTGTTACATGTAATATAATTAGTTTTAAGAGATTATCATCATTGCACTGTTGGATAAAATATACTTTAGGTGTGCTTGTATTGTTACATTCTGTTACATGTAATATAATTAGTTTTAAAAGATTATCATCATTGCACTGTTGGATAAAATATACTTTAGGTGTGCTTGTATTGTTACATTCTGTTACATGTAATATAATTAGTTTTAAGAGATTATCATCATTGCACTGTTGGATAAAATATACTTTAGGTGTGCTTGTATTGTTACATTCTGTTACACGTAATATAATTAGTTTTAAGAGATTATCATCATTGCACTGTTGGATAAAATATACTTTAGGTGTGCTTGTTTTGTTACATTCTGTTACATGTAATATAATTAGTTTTTAAGAGATTATCATCATTGCACTGTCTGATAAAATGTACTTTAGGTGTGCTTGTATTGTTACATTCTGTTACATGTAATATAATTAGTTTTAAGAGATTATCATCATTGCACTGTTGGATAAAATATACTTTAGGTGTGCTTGTATTCTTACATTCTGTTACATGTAATATAATTAGTTTTAAAAGATTATCATCATTGCACTGTTGGATAAAATATACTTTAGGTGTGCTTGTATTCTTACATTCTGTTACATGTAATGTAATTAGTTTTAAAAGATTATCATCATTGCACTGTTGGATAAAATATACTTTAGGTGTGCTTGTATTATTACATTCTGTTACATGTAATATAATTAGTTTTAAGAGATTATCATCATTGCACTGTTGGATAAAATATACTTTAGGTGTGCTTGTATTGTTACATTCTGTTACATGTAATATAATTAGTTTTAAGAGATTATCATCATTGCACTGTTGGATAAAATATACTTTAGGTGTGCTTGTATTGTTGCATTCTGTTACATGTAATATAATTAGTTTTAAAAGATTATCATCATTGCACTGTTGGATAAAATATACTTTAGGTGTGCTTGTATTCTTACATTCTGTTACATATAATATAATTAGTTTTAAAAGATTATCATCATTGCACTGTTGGATAAAATATACTTTAGGTGTGCTTGTATTGTTACATTCTGTTACATGTAATATAATTAGTTTTAAAAGATTATCATCATTGCACTGTTGGATAAAATATACTTTAGGTGTGCTTGTATTGTTACATTCTGTTACATGTAATATAATTAGTTTTAAAAGATTATCATCATTGCACTGTTGGATAAAATATACTTTAGGTGTGCTTGTATTGTTACATTCTGTTACATGTAATATAATTAGTTTTAAAAGATTATCATCATTGCACTGTTGGATAAAATATACTTTAGGTGTGCTTGTATTCTTACATTCTGTTACATGTAATATAATTAGTTTTAAAAGATTATCATCATTGCACTGTTGGATAAAATATACTTTAGGTGTGCTTGTATTGTTACATTCTGTTACATATAATATAATTAGTTTTAAGAGATTATCATCATTGCACTGTTGGATAAAATATACTTTAGGTGTGCTTGTATTCTTACATTCTGTTACATATAATATAATTAGTTTTAAGAGATTATCATCATTGCACTGTTGGATAAAATATACTTTAGGTGTGCTTGTATTCTTACATTCTGTTACATGTAATATACTTAGTTTTAAGAGATTATCATCATTGCACTGTTGGATAAAATATACTTTAGGTGTGCTTGTATTCTTACATTCTGTTACATGTAATATAATTAGTTTTAAGAGATTATTATCATTGCACTGTTGGATAAAATATACTTTAGGTGTGCTTGTATTCTTACATTCTGTTACATGTAATATAATTAGTTTTAAAAGATTATTATCATTGCACTGTTGGATAAAATATACCAACTACTAGCAGCAGCAGAATACATATTTGTAAATAAGGCACAGAGAGCCGTTTCTCAATATTCCAGATGCCCTGTTATTACGATGTAGGAGACAGATGCTGTCTTCCTCCCATTTTCCTGGCTTTCTTTTTGGCAAACAAATAATACAATAGGAGCAAGTTTATAGATTCATCCTTACATCAATATTAGCTGTTAATGCTAAACTAGTAATGAATGTCTGACCAGTTAATTTGATTTTTATTGATTGACATATCAACTTCAATGTTAAAAATCCCAAATTTCTGTAATGCCATTTTAACATGAAGTTAAATTCAAACGGCAACATTCTTAAGGTGCTTAAACCAAAGTGCCATTAGAATAAACCAAAGTTAAAATACACATCTATAAATAAGACTGTAAGATAAAAATATTATGCAAAACCATAAGCCAATGACAAAAGGTTAGTTTTCATGACCCGCATAAAATTGGCCAATATGGTGGACTGCAGCTCCCGTTGGGTGAAAAGTATGAGAAGCATTAGTGCTTAATGACAAAAAGGCGAGCCTGAAAAGTCTCCAGTCAGATAATAGAAACCTCTAGCAACCTCACTTAAAACCTCCTCACAAGGATGCAATGGGCTAGAAAGTTCTTTAGATAAGGGGGATTCAAAGTGTGTTTGGCTAAATGTATTAACATTAAGACTTTGAAAGTCATAGGAGACCAAACCTCTTGTCACTGTAGACTATGCAGATTTAGAGTAATACAATGTAAAAAAAGGTACGTAAAAGTAACTGGGCCTTTGCTGTTTGCACCAGGACACAATCAGTCCAGTTCTGAATTATAAATTCATAGGCAAAGGGAGCTGCAGTAGTCTAAATGTGAAGAAACCAAGGCATGCACAACAAAAGAAAGGTCTTGACAAGGGTGAAGGTGATTGATGCGAGTAATATTCCTCAACTGGAAACATGATGACTTGATGACAGATGCTACTTCACCAAGTGTCAATGTATCATCTAAAAAAAAAAACAAAATCAACAAGCACAAGAATCTGTCTAGTTCCAACCTCACCACCATGAGTGTTGAGGAAAAAAATAAAAAACAGAGAAACTAGTGGTCTTAAAACTTTGTTGATGAGCTCAGTCACAATAATTCCCAAAAGTCATGAAATCCAGGTAGTGTTCAAAGCAACAAGCCTTTATTCGTCACAGACAAGCGATCCTCAGTAACAAAAACAAAACACAAAAACAAAAAATAAATAATTATTTCTAAATATTTCTGAATTTTGGTTACTGAGGATTGCTTGTCTGTGATGAATAAAGGCTTGTTGCTTTGCAACATTACCTGGGTTTCAAGATTTTAGGAAATTATTATGACTAAGCTCATCAAAGATGTTTTAAGACCATTGCTTTCTCTGTTTTTATTAGTGTATCATGTAAAACTACACGAAGATTTTTTTACCTTTGTCCACAATTTCAATCTTATCACCACAATGTGAGTTTTAAAGTCAAACAGCTGGAGTTTCTTAAAAATGGTGTGGATAGCCAAAGCAATTATCTCATAGATATTTTGTCACAAACAATTGCTAGTCATCCAAGTTTTGATGCATTCCAAGTCCTTGCCAAGTGTTGCCCCTGTAGATATTTTGTCCTGAGGGAAATATCTATGTGTAGTGATGACAACTCTCCTCAATGAGGTCTCCTGATGGCAGCATTGGCATGGAGAATAGCAGGAGACCTTGGCATGAATCCATTTGGGACACCGGTGATGACAGTGTGATTGCAAGAGATGTTAATACAAAATACAGAAAGGTAGAAGGCAACCCATTTCATAACAGTACTAGAAGCCGCACAGTAGATTCAAAATTGGTGCAAGAGAATATTGTGGGCCATTGCATCAAATGCTGAGGATTAGAAGAGTACCAAAACTAAACAGAACAGTAGCTGACTTTGGAGTGTCTGGTGGTAGTAACCACCTTTAAGTCTGGACAGAAGGGGACATATCTAATAAATCTATGCCAGCCTTTCCCCAGGTGTGTGTGTCAGGTGGGATACCACACGTCCTGTGGAAAGGGAGCTGGGAAGAGTTACAAAGATAGAGTTGAGACAGGTTAAGCTCTCAGACCCTACACTAAGAGTCTTGAGGGAGGTAGCTTGGATGCTACCTGATCCTCAAAGAAAAGGGGAGGCTGTATACTGAAACAAAGGATAACTGTATAGAGAGTGGACCCCTGAGGGACAGCTAGAGGGTGAGGTAGTACAGCAGTTGGTAGTGCCTAGATCCTACCATATGGCACTTCTGGCCATAGCCCAGGACATTCCTTTTGTAGGTCACATGGGCATAAAGCATACCGAGAGACATATTATGCAGAATTTTTATTAGCCTGGGATTTAAATGTATGTAACAGAATGCTGCAGGACCTGTAAGCAGTGGCAAAATGTCAAAGCTCCTTTGATGCCTTTGCCTGTGATTGAGGAGCCATTTCAGAGGGTAGCTATGGATATTGTGGGGCCTCTAAGTACCCTAAGTCCCACAGGGAAGACGTATATCCTGGTGGTAGTACATTATGCTACTAAATACTCTGAGGTAGTGGTTCTGTCCTCCATTGATGCAAGGAAGGTGGTAAATGCTTTGTTACAGATTTACAGCAAGGTAGGTTTCCTGAGAGAAATACTGTCTGACAGGAGGTGCCAATTTCATGTTAGACCTACTGGATTGTCTGTGGAAGTGCTGTGGGGTGACGTACCTAAAGACCACCCCTACCATCCCCAGACTAATAGTCTTGTGGAGAGGTTAAACTGTACACTAAAGACCACACTATGGGCATTTGCAGACCAGTTTCAGAGAGAGTGGGATAAATATTTGCTCCATATGCTGTTTGCATACAGAGAGGTACCCCAGAAATCTACATGTTTTTCATCCTTTGAAGTGCTGTATTGGCATAGGGTGAGGAGGCCTTTATATATGATTTGTGATGAGTGGGAGGGTGAGTGGGAATCCCACAAGGAGTCTGTTGTGGCATATGTCCTAAACCACAGGACAAGTCTTAGGCAGCTCATGGGCTTGGCCCAAGAGAATCTGGCATGAGCTCAATAGCAGAAACAGGTCTGGTATGAAAGGAATGCTCAATCCCAAGAGTATGCGGTGGGACAGCAGGTTATGGTTCTTATTCCTGTCAGGCACAATAAACTGCAGGCAGCTTGGCAGGGACCCTTCAAAGTGGTAAAAAAGTTCTCTGATGTTAACTACATGTTAGAACTGCTAGGCAGGGTGCAGGTGCACAAACTGTACAATGTCAATATGATAATGCCTTACCATGACAGGGATGCCCTTGTGCTGAGTATTTGTAGTAGGTGGCAAGAGGAGTCTGAGAGGGATCTATGGCTATATCGAGCCAGCCATCAAAATGCCAAGTTACTAAGGTGGAGCCTAGGATTGCAGGCATATGACATGACAGTGCAACACTGTAGTGGGGTCAGCAATGCCAATGCAGATGGGTTCTTAAGACAGGGTATAGGTTAATGTATTCCCAGATAGGCTCATTCCTCTCAAGCAATGTTTCTCCAGGGTCACTTGAGAAACTAGCTTGAGTTTTCAAAGGGGGAAGATATGTGATGATGTGAGATATTGCCATCTATGCTAGGAGGAGTAGGGCAGTGGATGTGTAACATATGCCAGCATAGCTAGCTGGAATTTTGTAAAGAATTATATGTCATTTATATATCAAACTGATTTATAGAGATGCTTGTGTTGAAAAATGTATTTGCAAAGCTGGTTGTATGAAAAAAATTACCAACAGTGGGCCCTGATTGTATGGTAATTGATTAAATGTATATGTTTTAACAGAGGATACTGGAAGAGAAGAGGTTAAGCTCAGCCGCAGCTAACTTTTAGAAAAATATCCTAAAAGTAAATTAGCTGGTTTAGGCCATAAAGATTGTGTCTTACAGTTCTGATTGCAGCCAGAGACTAAATGTCTGTGCCAGAGAAAGGTTTATTAGCTCCTGTAGGAAGAGTGGAAGTATTTTATGATTTTATAGCTTCCAGATGCTATAACGTATCTCAAAAAGCTCTATCTGTGTGTATGGTAACACATGTGTGCTAAATTCTGGTTCAGTTTCTAGTAATGGGGGCAGCATGGGAACCAGAAGCCAGATGACCAGATGTATGTGATGTCATTCTGTAATCTAGGATAAAAATGATGTTTTAATACCAGATGAGAGAGAAGTCTCAGCACACTCTGTTTTTTTCAACCTGACAAAGAAGGACCCCTTCATCTACTTCATCTTGTCTTGTTCTAGTAAGTGACCAGGGAATAGTAATTCTTTAGATCAGTCAAGAACATATAGCAAGATTAATTAAGTACTGTGTTTCTGTATCTGTGTGTATCTATTCATCTGTGTTATTTTAATATTTCCTATGATTGAAAGTCTGGTGTTTATTGTAAATAGATATTTAGTATTTTCATGTTTTTTATTATTAAATATATTTAAACTTTTCATTGTGGCTGGTCCTTTAGATAATATTTTAACCTTTGAGAGTACTTATAACTATTTGGTGACTCTGTGGCCACTCCTGAAAGCCTTACTGCAGTGGTCAAACACTACCATTTGTATTAATATTAATTTCACTCACTATAAATGGGTACCCTTTTAAAAGCCTTTGAGTAGCTGGCTTTGGAGTGTCTGATGGCAGTAACTACCTTTTAGTCTGGGCAGAAGAGGGCATAGCTAGTATATCTGTGTCAGCCTTCCCCAGGTGTGTGTGTGTGTGTGTGTGTGTGTGTGTGTGTGTGTGTGTGTGTGTGTGTGTGTGTGTGTGTGTGTGTGTGTGAAAATCAAATCTCAAAGAGTGTGTGTGTGTCAGCTGCCTGGAGCAGGAAAACGAAGTACTGGTTTCATAGAGAGGGTGCTGGATGACTTGGCCTGGACATTCAGTTGAGGACTCAACTCTATAACTGTGCCAATGAGGAGTCCCACTGGGACCTGGAGGGAGACAGAGAGAGAAATCCAGACCCCAGACTAAGTGTGTTCCCTGCGTGCTCTTATGGGAAATTGTGATTGATGCAGAGAACTGCATCTGGAAATATTGTGTGCATTTATTTTTGTTCCAAGTGAACGTCCCTTTGCAGTGTCAGTGGTGAGGATTCAGGTTCATTGATTACTGGCCCAGAGAAGGATCTCACCGACATCATAATGTCAATGTGGGCAGGAGTGACAGATCCCATGCTTGAAAGCAGAGAAATACTTTTGGGGGAATCTAAAAGCTGAAACTTACTTCAAGGGCGCTAAAGTCCCACTTGAGCTTATCATGGAAGGAGAAATTGGTCACAGTGATTCTAACTTTGCTACAAAGAATCAAGTAGCTAGTTCACATTCTTCAGAAGAAGACATGGTATGTGAGGCAAGGCAGACTAAATTATTCCACATGTCAATCATGTGAATGAACCCAGGCAATTTTCAATGCAGTAAGTCTGTCTTTTGTCAGGAATGCTGTTTTTTAAGAAAAATTTCTGCTTAATAGACCACAGAGTGCTCATCAGTTCTAAGCCTTGAACAATTATGCCACAACATATTAATTTATCCTAAATTCTTGAACTCGGTCTCCTCAAGTAATGTAACACAGCATCAAACCAATACTCGTGTGATAAGGAGTACAAAGCACATTCAAGGGGCCAGTCAGAACCAGCAAGGACCTTATAGCATTATTATAAACTATGAGCAATTCATCTGGTCTAACTGCACTCGACATCAAGAGGAACTTGTGAAATGGAATTTCAAAATTCTACTACTTACAGATGTGGAGGCTGTAAATGAGGTAAAACAGACGCCAGCCAAAGTGGTGGAATAACCATAAGGCTGCAACATCAAATCAAAAGTATGTCCACAGTGATGGTTAACAGATTTAAGGAGCTGTGCAAAGCCAAAGACCCTCCTAATGCAGAGGAATTCCTGTAACACAGCTACATTGTCAATGCAAAACCGAAGTCATCTCTTACCAATTTGGTGAGGTTTACTATCATTTTAGCAATCACTACCATGTAAAATCACTAAATAATGCAACTAGAAGGTTGCAAGAAATTTGAAAATGCCGAGGACTACTTGTTCAAACAATGTCAAACATCGAAGCTCCTGACCTGCATGGGCACAGGAATGAGTAGCACCAAAACATACCTTCTAAGGTAAATCAGTAAGAACTCAAGGAAACTAAACTGAATAGTCATAGTCTAGGTACTAGCATTAGGACCCCCAAATGTGCTGGCTGACAAAACAAAGGTTACTACAGCTAGGTTACCTGATTATGCACTGTCATAGATTAAGGAAAAACATAGAATTCATATGACTTGTTAAAGATGGATTAGAAAGTGACATCCAGCTTAAAGTGTCTTGCAATCATCAAAATATAAAATGGCATTGAAATGATATACAAAACTACAGTCAAGGCTTTTTCTGCCTTAACAGACTAGAAAATGTTGCCCTGAATTGCCCTGCATTTGACAAAGTAATTTCTTTGGACAAAGCACATAAAACAAGCTTAAGAAATATCAAAATAACATGTCAGAAACAGAATATTTACTGTCGTTTGTAATTACAACTGTACAACATTCTAAATACTAGAAGAAAACATTTTACTCCATACAACTCACAGGCACTAAACTAAACTCTATAACATTTAAACAGGTGATGCAGTGGTTTAAGATGAACGCTATCCATTTAAAACTCATTACATCTGAGTGACACCTCCAGGTGCATCTGCAGCATCAAACATTGCTTGTTCATATTTGCATCCAAAAACATGTTATATACAAGGTTTTAAAAGATTTCATCTTAAAGTTTACACACTGCCAAACTCAACTGCATTAATATTTGACCTCGTCTAGTGCAGGTAAAGAGATATTAACTGCTGTTTTTATGACAGTTTATATAGATATAATTTTCACATTTTTCCATATATCTCAACAACCAAGTAAGACAGACAGAACTCCTTAGCCTCATATAAAAGCCTTCAGCTAGATAAATAAAATGCTGCTGACAGTCTGTGTGTAACTTGAGTGGTTACTGAGATATTGTAAGTTGTTTACAAATGTTACAAACATAATAGTTACTGTGTTTACTGGGACTTATAAAATTCAATTTAAGACCTAGAACCTAAACAATTTTACCACTTTAAAAATAGTTTGTGCTGAAGGGTTTGCCATTTGTGCTTCTTTCATAACACCTATGGTTCCAGGGATATGAATATTTGTTTGAAATGTGAGGACATAATGTGATTCTGTCAAAAGGCTTAGGCTCTGCCCATTGGAAGTTACAGTGCAAACTTCCTGAGCAAATTTGGAGTGAATGAGTTAAAGCTTCCGTGAAGAATGTTTTTTTATTCCAGAAATACAGCAGAATATGTGATCTATACAAACCAGGGATTGAAGACAAATTCCCAAAACAGAAAGCCATAACTCATCAAACTGTAAGACAAGTAGCGAAGCAGAGCCTAGACAAAGGAATAGCCATCTAGGACAGCCAAAACTCAAACTAGGTGCCCCCAGACAAATGCTGGGGCAATAAACATCAAGCACAGATCCAGATTATAATACACAGTTAATCCAAAACCTCAAATGCCAGAATGGAAAAACAGGTCTTGAATTGGATAACTAGTAAATATAGCAGTTTGCTCTTTTTGATCCAGCAATGAAAATAAACAGTACACTGGCAGAGAAATCACAGGAGGTTAGCAGAGCACATAAAATCAGCTCGAATGTTAAGAATTTGTCCTCTGGAGTACAGATCAAAGTATCAAATTAGGACAATAATAAAAGAATATTGCAATGGTTAAGCCTCTCAGTACAGTATCAAATTAATAAAACACACTTATGACGAAAATGGAAATCAGGTTAGCTATTTGGAAATAGGTTAGTAATTTTCTAAGCAATTTCTGCAGTGTTAAAATGATGTTTAAGCAGAAAACAGGATGAAACTAGACTGAAAAAACTTCAAAACATTGTCTGCAAAGCAGATCAAAACTGGGATAGGCTAGTCAGCCCTCAGTCACCATCTTGCCTGCCATTAACTATTTATGTTTTAAAGTTCAGGAAGCTAGGATAATATCACATAGTAGTGAAAGCTAGACTTGCTGCAGAGGCCAGCAACCCAAATAAGAAGGATTGCTTTTAAAATTTCAACTAGTAATCAAATCATACATCTCAACCTATTAGAGCAAGAAATCTAGACAAAAGCCATAAATAATGGGGGGGGGGGGGCAAGGCCCAAAAATAGGGGCACTTTTTAAATAGCTTTTACAAACTTAGAAAGTTGAAAGATAACATGTTTTGCATTAGCAAGAATTTTCTGAAGGGTATGAAGTCTGAAACTCAGAGGTCTATCATTATTTTCTGACTTCAACCCTCAATGATTTGATAGTGATTTGTGAGAAAACCACAATTTTATGAGAAACAGACCAAAAATAAGAGGCAAAAATCTGGAAATTTTGCGAAAATCTGTGCAGCTGAGAGGTATGAATCAAATACTGTAAGAGTGACAAATGTGTTGCCTCCTGTTTTACAGAACAGATATATGCATATTTATTTAAAAAAATACATTTCCTGATGTAGAAAGTCAAGTTCTATATAAATATTTAGTTACATCTGGTTGTTGGTGCAGAGGGTTAAGGCTGTGAGCTGTTCTTGTGGTACAGGGTTTGATTCTTTCAGCTCTCATTTGCCTTTTGTGTGACCATGACCATGTCACTAAACCTAGCATTGATTCTGGGCTGCCCCTGGAAAGAGACTCTGTGTCCAGTGGGTCCACCTAGTTAACAAATAGATGCTATTATTCTTATTATGTCCAGTGACTGTGCCTCTATAGATAGAGTCATATTTTAACTGATCACAGATAGGGTTGCCACCTTTTCAAATGCCCAAAGTGGGAACTTTTTGGAGAAATGTGAGATTTTGCAGGACAAAACATACCCACGGCCAGTGCAAAGGACAGAACTTCAGTTATTGCCAAAATAAAAGCTTATTTTTGTAGCATTTGAGCTGCTTATCCTATCTGATATAATATTCATGTGTTTCAGATGAAAAAAAATAACTGTTTTATGCAATTATTAAAGAAAACTTAAGAAATATATTTTGTCTTAAAATCTGAGGACATTTGCCATTTTTTAGGTATTTTTGCAGGACACAATGCCCAAAGATGGACAGGTGGTAACTCACAGAGCTATAAAAAGGTTTCAAAGAACTACCTGTGGTTACTACCCTGCAGGCTGGTCCTCTGAATACAGGAACGCACTACGTTCCACTTTGAAACTATAAATGAAAGCAATATACCCCTGCAAGTCCACTTCAAAACCATAAATGAAAGCAAGATACCCCTTCAAGTCCACTGCGAACCCATAAATGAAAGCAAGATACCCCTTCAGTCAATTTTATTTATTTATTTAGTTATTTATTTATTTAAGTTTGATGACCGGGGAAGTCCACTGGGCCAAGAAGAGCCCGTTTTCATTGGAGGGCTGGGGAGAAAAGCTCCACAATAATTGCAAGTTGCATTTCACATTTCAGAAGGACATAGTTCATACAGCTAATTAAACATTTACAGATAATCTCCATGATATTTGTAATTGGCTTGTCACAATGTTATAAAAAATGAAAAGACATAATTCAATACAGAAATTTCAACATTTACATAAAGTGAATATTTTTGTTATAAACTCAGTTGTAGGTTTAACATTTAGTAACTACAGAGGGATTAAGTTGATCAGTCACTGCATGATGTTATGGAAAAGAGTAGTGGAAGCTAGGTTAAGAAGGGAGGTGATGGTTAGTGATCAGCAGTATGGTTTCATGCTGGGAAAGATCACTACAGATGCGATGTTTGCTCTGAGAGTGTTGATGGGGAAGTACAGAGAAGGACAGAAGGAGTTGCATTGTGTCTTTGTGGACTTAGAGAAAGCATATGACAGGGTGCCTAGAGAGGAGCTGTGGTATTGTATGAGGAAGTCGGGAGTGTCAGAGAAGTATGTAAGAGTGGTACAGGATATGTACGAGGGTAGTGTGACAGTGGTGAGGTCTGCAGTGGGAGTGATGGATGCGTTTAAGGTGAAGGTGGGATTACATCAAGGATCAGCTCTGAGCCCTTTCTTATTTGCAGTGATGATGGACAGGTTGACAGACGAGATCAGACAGGAGTCCCCATGGACTATGATGTTTGCAGATGACATTGTGATCTGTAGTGAGAGTAGGGAACAGGTGGAGGAGACCCTGGAGAGATGGAGATATGCTCTAGAGAGAAGAGGAATGAAGGTCGGCAGGACTAAGGCAGAATATATGTGTGTGAATGAGAGGGAGGATAGAGGAATGGTGAGGATGCAAGCAGTAGAGGTGGCGAAGGTGGATGAGTTTAAATACTTAGGATCAATAGTTCAGAGTAATGGTGAGTGTGGAAGAGAGGTAAAGAAGAGAGTACAGGCAGGATGGAGTGGGTGGAGAAGAGTGTCAGGAGTGATTTGTGACAGACGAGTACCAGTAAGAGTGAAAGGGAAGGTCTACAAGAGGGTAGTGAGACCAGCTATGTTATATGGTTGGAGACAGTGGCATTGACAAAAAGGCAGGAGTTAGAGCTGGATGTGGCAGAGTTAAAGATGTTAAGATTTGCACTGGGTGTGACGAGGGTGGACAGGATTAGGAATAAGTATATTAGAGGGTCAGCCCAGGATGGAAGATTTGGAAACAAAGCCAGATTGGCAAGATTACATTGGTTTGGACATGTACTAAGGAGGGATGCTGAGTATATTGGGAAAAAGATGTTAAGCATGAAGCTACCAGGTAACAAGAAAAGAGGAAGGCCTAAGATAAGGTTTATGGATGTGGTGAGAGAGGACATGCAGGTGGTTGGTGTGACAGAGCAAGATGCAGAGGACAGGAAAAAATGGAAACGGATGATCCACTGTGGTGACCCCTAATGGGAAAAGCTGAATGAAGATGATGAAGATGATGATCATTTCAAAATATATAGCTACTAGCCATTAGTAGGTTAGAAAAATATTATGCATGGAGAGGGTAATAGTATATTTGAGATTGGAGAGTATAGTGCAATAGATATTAGGGAGAAAATTAGTTTTTAGTAGGGGCGTGATTGTTTTGGGTGGGATGAAGTAATAGTAGAGGTAGTTGGATGAATCCGTGCATGGTGGAATGAGGGGGGGATTAAGTTGGAATGTGGCAAGAGCATTCCCATTTGGAAGAAGGATGAGATAGTAGCTGAGATTTGAAATGTGTATGGTTAGTTAGGTTGCGAAGGTGTTTATTTTATGTAGCACAATACAGTGGTGGGTTTGATGGGAAGGTTGGTCTGCAAAGTAGGCTATTTTGTTGTAGCAAGTTTCCAATATGGTTAAGTCTGATTTTTTCAAGTTGGTAAAGAGGGGAAAGCATATAGGAGTGTAGAGAGGAGGAAGGTTCTTGATATGGATAGTCTGGTACTGTCAGTGAGGAATGGTTGCTTCTGTACACTGAGCCAAGTTTGACGTGAAATTTTTTAATTGTGATGGCTATGTATTGGTCAAATCTGAGTTTGTTGTCGATTGTCATGCCAAGGGGTTTTGTATGCTCAGCTGGTTGGATGACTGGGGTGTTTGCTGAGAGAATGGTGAAAGGAGGGGTGGTCAGTGATTGTTTGCTACTGGTAAATAGCATTAACTGTGCTTTTTTGGGCTAGGAATTAGTTGTGATTTACTTAGATATGTTTCTATTTTATTAAAAGCTTGTTGGTCTACTATTTGGAGGTCTGGCAAGGTATCTGCTGAGCCGATTAAAGTTGAATCATTTGCATACTGAACTATTTTAGCATGTGTTGTGGATGAGGATAGATCATTAGAGAAGAGGGTGTAAGGTATGGACCCTTGGGGGACTCCGACTGAGACAGGCAGAAGTGGTGAGAGTTTGGATTTCCATCGTACTGCTTGTTGTCTGTCAAAAAGATAGCTTAGGAACTAGGGGAGGGAAGTCTTTGATAGGTTTAGTGAGGCAAGAGTATTAAGGAGTTTCTGATGGGAGACAGTGTCGAATGCTTTTAACATGTCTACAAAGATTGATGCTGGTTTGAATTTCTGAGTTGGTTGATGATGTTAGAGAAATTAATTAAAGCTGTAGTAGTGCTGTGTTTCAGTCTGAAACCATGTTGGGAAGGAGAGATAAGATTGTGAGATAGCAGGTATCATAGTAATTGAGCATGTATACATTTTTCCAGAATTTTGACACTGGGGAAAGGATGGCTATGGGTCTGTAATTGTTTAATTCTGTTAATGTTCCTCCTTTATTTAGAGGAGTGATATAGGACATTTTCCATAATTTTTAGGATATATTGTTCTGCTATAGACCAATAATAGAGATAGGCAAAACTATGGCATTGTTTGAAAGTTTTGAGGTACTCATTGGGGAGCTGGTCAGCTGTTAAGGAAGGTTTCATTTTTTTCAGCATTGTTCTTATGGTGTTAGTTGGGACAGGTTTGAGGTCAAAAGAGTTGCTGTTAGTTTCCACATTAGGTGGAAGAGACGTGGGGAGAAATTGTTCCCTGTAACTAAGAAAAGGATGGTGTTTATATAGTAGGTGTTGATTTCTGAGGAAATATTCACGCTTTGGTTATTGGATTTGATTCTGGGATTGTGGCTCTACCTGGGTGGAGGAGCGAATTAATTGCCTGCCAGAACTTTTGGGATTGTTTTCATATTTGTTTTGCATACATGTATAATATGTTTTTGTCTAGTTTGGATTGTTTTTTTTTTTTTTTGTTTGATTGCAGAGCTGCTGATATGCTAACAGAGTTTTATTATCTTTTGTTTTCTGCTATTGAAACCAGGTTTTTCCCTTCGTTTTTGAAGTCTAATAGTTTCTTTTGATATCCAAGGCAATCTCTTATTTTTAACGTGACATGTACAAGTTGGAGCTAAGCTAGTTAGAATAGCTAGAAATGTGTCATTAAACTATGTTACAGCCTGGTCGAGTTGGAGATGATGGAGTGGTGTCCAGTTACATTTATTGTGCATGTCTAAGAATGCTTCGTTGGAGAAGTGTTTGGTATTTCGTATGACTTTGTAAACTATGGCTCTGGGTGGGTTGAGCTGATGATGGATTAAGTAGGTAGGTCTATGGTCACTTAAATTATTTGGAAGGCATCAAATAGTTGTGAATGGTACTGTTAATAAGTGACCAGTCTAAGGTAGAGTTCCTTTTGCTATGTTTATTTATTCAAGTGGGAAACTGGATGGTTTGGGAGAAACCGGGAAGATTTATGAAGGTAGAGGGGTTTTCACCTGTGCAAGTGCTCCAGTCTAAGTTGAAGTCACCTGTGATAATGGTTTCGTGGGTGCAGGTTGTCCAAGCTATGCATTCCTCTATGGCATCGGGAGTATTGTTGGGAGGTATGTAAGTGGTTGTTATGGTAATATTGTTCTTAGGGTTGATTCTGAGCCATATTGCTAGGACTTCAAAGTTAATATCATAAGGGTATTTGATGGGTAGGTAGTCTCTGCTTAGGTTATCCTTGTAGAAGATTGCAACCCTGCCTCCCTGCTTCCTCCTCCTGTCTAATCTGTGTATGCAATAACCTTGTGGGAGTATGTCTGGGTCTCATATGGGGTTTTAGCCAAGTTTCTGTTGCTATAAGAATGTCTGGTGAGTATTGTGCAATGACTGCATGAAAGTCTGTGATTTTGTTAACTAGGCTTCTAAGGTTCATGTAAAGAATGAAAAGGTCTGAAGTTTAAATGTGAGGAAGGGTGGAATGGTAACCAGCAAGTAGTTATTCAGATATGAAAGTTTAATTCTAGCCCTCTCAGATCTTCTAGGCACTTCTGTTTATCAAAAAAAAAACAACCATCTAATGGTATAGAAGTGTAAAGTCCTGCGTACACTTCAGGTGATCTGAGTTTTATTAGTAGTTTGAGTGCTTGATGGAGCTGGAAAGGGTGGCTGGACATGCCCATCTTATGGAGAACATGAGACAGAGCAGTACACGTGCATGGCAATCCCTTGGAGAATGTGCTGCACTATGTAGGTATCCTGGGAGTCGATCCACCTTCAGGTAAAAGCTCTTATTAGGGATTGTGTGCATTCAAGGGTGGGGTCTTGTGGGTCCCCAAAGTGATGTAGGTAGCCTGTCTCCCTGCCCAGATGGTGGAGTTAGACCATTCAAATGTCCTTATAGCCAGGATGCCATTGAAGACATAAACAACCCTTATGGCTGCTTAAATGACAGACCTTCCACATCTCTCTTGTCATCATGGTTCTGTGAGTTCCGCACCATGAAGGAATGAATAGGCTCAGGTCCTGTTGGGGAAAGCTTGATGGTTAGAAGGGAGAGAGCAAAAAGAACACAGGAAAAAAATTCAGTAGCCCCATCAGTCATTGGTGAAGTGTCAATTGCTTGAGTCAAACTTATTCTCAGTTCACTACTACCATTACTGTCATGTCAGATTGTTAAACTTTAAACATTTCTGCTGAAAATGTCTCCTATTATCTGTAGTGATCATTAGGACTTTTGTTTCTTGTATGTGGCAGAGTCTAGACTCCGTATTATGTCATGCCTGAATCGATGCTCGTTTTTCAATAATGTAGTCTCTTCTCTTGTAAAGGGGGTGTTTATTATGCATCTTTGGCATAAGCATTCTCTTTTCTCTTTCTCTCTCCGTCCTCTTCTTCTGACTTCATCATGTTTTCTTTTTTAGAGTTTATTCACTCCAGGCACCTTGTTCTTAAATGTGTGGATACACAGCCTTCTTGCTAACTTCGCTTCAGAAGTAAGATGCACATAACGTTTGTAGGTTTGAATCATCCTGCCCCAGCTGCTGTTTCTAGCCTTAGTATTAACAACCCTAATTACCCTAACAATAGTTTGCATGAAGCACTCCATTAGCCAGCTTGGCTTACGGCCAAAGTGGAGATACCTTTCTATGAGGAATTCCTTGGCAGTTACAAAATTGTTTAAATTAGCGGCTTTTAAAAAGCTAAACGATTTTAGTCCTGTCTCTGGTATACCGAAAGTTTCAAATACTTTAAAGCAGCTAAGTGTACTACATGTGAGGATGTATAAACCAGTGCTTCTAATACAAAAAACCATGAGTAATCACCAGTATCAAATTTTAAGTGTTCTTTATTGTACAGTGGAGTAAAAATTATTTTTTCTATAAATCTGTTTCAATTGGATGCTCTGACATTTGGATTTCAGCAGCTTCATTGCATCAGGTTCACCCTTGTACACAAAACATGAAAGATGACTTTTGTGGCCTTTTCCTTTAATTTGAGTTATGCAATGAAACAGCTACTGAACTGAACTACTTTCACTGATCTTTATATACAAATTCTGCCGTCAGAATTTTTATAGTCTTCCTTTGACGTTATGCTCACTGAGGCTACAGCATTTTTATCTCGTGTTTTTTTTTTTGTTTGTTTTATTTTTTGACAACTGACTTCATCACTACATCTTCATTATTTAAAATGTAGACTCTTGTGTCATTCTCTTCAGTAGCAACCCTGGCTATCTGTTCTGTAATTCATGACATATAACATATTCCTTATATATGTGTCCATGCCTCATCTCAATTGGTTTCTTCCTTTTGGGCCTATAAGTTTATTTTGTGGCTTATCATTTTTACTTCTATGTCTACAAATGTTACCAACATAGTAGTGTTTAATTCACTTTGTACACAATGTACCCAGTGTTGGGCAATGGCCCTAATGAAGATATTGTCCACCAAAATGCCTGCACTATGTTCTGCAATCTGTTTTTTGCAATAATTATTTTATTTTATTTTTTTGCATTTTTCTTTATATTCTGCTTCACCATCACTTTATTTCTCTTCATTATTTACTTTTATTCTGGCTTATTTCCTGTTAACATGATTTTCTTTCCATCCTTCACTCTTCTTTGTCTGTACTTCTAATATGCAAACGGAAACAAAAATGTCCAGCAACGTCTAGGGTAATTTCTGACCCAGTGTTTACTCCTTGTCCTTCCAGTGCTATCTGTAATTTTATTTCTTTATGAATGTCAACAAATTCACAGATTCTAGCTACAGCCCTCAGACTTGTATATTTTTAATCTGGCACTCCTCAGATTGTATATTTATACTCAATATTTTGAATCAAAGTAACCGTTTAACTTGCCTGGTATATCCTAGAATCCATCACCTGGTCCTGTTGTTGCTTTATAGATGTGATATATTTGTTTTCATGCCATCCATAAGCCTTTAGTCTGTCAGCAGTAAAAACTATATAAGGGATGCTGTATAATTATTAAGCCTAGCTTTCTGCTGCTTCCAGCGTGAGTTTAAATGATATCATTTACTGCCCTGCATCACAAATTGTCAGATTAAGTGCCTCCTTACTCTTCTTTCTCATAATATATGTACTTTGTACTTTAATGTTAGTTTTTCTGTTTTCTCTGTCTCTATATCTTTTCTTGCTAGTTACCCCTCTTTCTGACAGCCTCTTAGGGAACATTTTATGAAGTCGGGTATCTTCATAGTTTTTGCTTACAGTTTTATTCTGTGTATTCTCTTCTTTCTGTAGTAGGAAAATGTACTTGTGACCAGAAAAAGAAAAATAGAGATTTATTCGGGTACTTACAGAGTGTGTGTGTGTGTGTGTGTGTGTGTGTGTATGTGTGTGTGTGTGTGTGTGTGTATGTGTGTATGTGTGTGTGTGTGTGTGTGTGTGTGTGTGTGTGTGTATGTATATATATGTGTGTGTATGTGTGTATGTGTGTGTGTGTGTGTGTGTGTGTGTGTGTGTGTGTGTGTATGTATATATATGTGTGTATGTGTGTGTGTGTGTGTGTGTGTGTGTGTGTGTGTGTGTGCGTGCGTGCGTGCGTGCGTGCGTGTGTGTGTGTGTGTGTGTGTGTGCATGGGCGGGGGGGATCTCCTATCCGTCTCCCACATACCTCACAACACATTGCAGGCACTGTATAATGCCCAATATCCTCAGTATATATTAAGATGAGCTAGTTGATCAGTTAGTGCAGTGGTCTAATGCAGTGGTGTCTTGGGTTAGAGGTGAATGGTTGTAATCTCACCCCCCCCCCCCAATTTATTTATTTATTTTTAAACTGAGTATCTGGAGTCTAGTGCTGGCGCAGAGGACTAATATCCATGGTGGGGGTGGGGATGCCTTTTAAGGCATGCTACTTATCCCCGTTGTTTAATGCTTTGTCACACTTTTTTAAAAATATGTGCTTTTAAGGTATGCCAAATTGAGTATCCCTTCTGTCTAGTGTTCCCCCCTCTCATAATCCCTATACCAGGGGACTGCAAACTTCACTATCAAAAGAGCCATTTTTAGCCCCTCTCCCACCAAATAAAATTCATCTGGAGCTACAAAACCTATCTGACCCCTGAAGATAGTACAGTGTATAAAGTTTTATATATGGTTATTATACTAAATATAAAAGAACTAAGTCTATAAGAGCAATATTTAAAATCTGTCCCTATTTTTGTTTCTTTGTTCCTCTTTATTTGTGGGTCTGTCCAGATTTCTTGTAGTAAGAGTTTGAGAGGTATGAGAGGTACAGAAACCTTTCAGGAGCTGCTGCTGCTGCTGCCAGGAGATTGCTCGATTGCTCTCAGTGTGTGTGGAATGCATGGTAACAGAAACCATGTTATTTTAGCAGGTTTCTAAGTTTATAAGAGCAATATTTAAAATCCGTCACTTGATTACTCTCGGTGTGTGTATGTGTGTTGTGCTGCAGAGTCACCATTATTTTTCAAAGCTACAGGGAGCCACTACAGAGGGGTGGAAGAGCCACATGCGTCTCCAGCACTGCAGGTTGCAGACTCCTGCTCTATACTGTTTAAGTGCTGCTCATGCATTCCTTTAAGGAGCTATTCCTGGTGACTAGTTTTCCACTACCCTTGATCACAGTTTTCTTTATGTGCTGCTCAGGCACTAATTTAAGGAGTTATCCCTGGAGTCTAGTGTTTGCCCAACCTCCCGATTCCTGCTCCATTTATGTGCTGCTCAGGCACTTGTTTAAAGAGTTATCCTTGATGTCTAATGTCCCCCACCCTCCAATCCCTGGTCTGTTTAGGTGCCACTTAGGTTCATAGGTTCATGGGTAGGTACTATGCTATCGGCCCTAGAGCCTATATAAGCCTAGCCAAAAAGTTCCCTGGCTTTTGCCGCCCAAGAAGGTTATTTTCTTGCACCCCTGTCGAGCAGAGCCACAGAGGTGATCCCTGGGGTGAATTTCCCATCCAATTGTCTAGATTCTTCTTAAAGAGGACTAATGAGGGGCTGTGCTTGACATGAATGGGTAGTCTGTTCCAGAGTATGGGAAGTCTCTGGGACAGGAGTCTATCCCTCCAGCATGTTCTGTTTATTGTGGTGGTAAGGTTTGGGTCCCTGGATCATGTGGCATGGAGAGACTGGGTTTCTTTAAGTGTAGCATGTCCAACAGAACTGGGTTTGACATGGCTTTGTAAGTTAGGCAGAGGTCGCCTCTAAGTAGGCAATAAGCGACGGAGTAGAGCTGGAGTTTTTTGAGGCAGACTGAGTATGGCATCTGTTTGAGGCCGGTAATCCTCTTAGTAAGGTATTTCTATGGCCTTTCTAGTTGTTGCAGATGTCTTGTGAGGTACATGCCAAATGGGGAGTTGTACTCGATGATGGGTCTGATGAGGGATGAGTAGAGAGGAACAATGACCTCTTCTTTTCTGGAGGAGAACCCTTTAGTGATGAGGTGTGCCACATAGAAGGATTTCCTGACTACTATGGTGATGTGATTGTCAAAGGAGAGGCTAGTATCCACCTGTGTCCCAAGGTCTCTTATAACACTTTTGGTGTTAAGTAGGCTACCGCCTATGTGGTAATTCGTAGGTACAGGGTTTTTCCCAAAGGGGATGATAATACACTGTTTCACATTGAGCTTGAGGCCATGACTTTGACACCAAGCATCAGTCTCAGTGAAGCCCTTTTGTAGAATGTCCACATCATTAGGCAATTCTATTATGGCTCCCAGTTTGCAGTCATTTGCGAACTTTGTTAGCCAAAGACCAGCTGTATTAGCCTGGACTTCTGAGAAATAGATGCAAACAGGAGAGGATCCAGGACTGAACCCTGTAGTACTCCGCTTGTCACTGTTTGAAGTCGGATTTGGAGTTGGCTATTTTCACTGTGTAGGTTCTGTCGGTGAGCCAGTTGGCCACCAATCTTGTGACATAGGGATTTGTGGCCAGTCTAGTGAGTTTATCCATAATTTCAGAGTGGGTGAGGGTGTTGAATGCCTTAGCAAGGTCAAAATAGGATGTGTACACCACCTTACCCTCGTCCACTGCTCTGGTGACTGCTTCAAAGAAGTCAGTCAGGTTTAAGAGATATGATCTAACTTTTACAAACCCGAATTTAGTGGGGTCCAGTGTTTGCAGGTTACCTATGTCTTTGTTTATAAGCTCCATGATGATACGTTCCATGGCCTTGCAGACCAGGCTCATCAGGCTAATGGGCCGGTAGTTCACGGGGTCCATGGTGGCGCCCCCTTTGTGGAGTGGAATGTGCCATTCAGTAGGCACAAAGCCTGAAGTGAGGCTATGATTGAACATGGTACTTAGGTGGGGTGCCAGTTCATTCTGTAGTTCATGCAGAACACAGCCGATTATGTTGTCTGGTCCCATGGATGCTGTGTTTTTGGCTTTGGAGAGTGCGGTCTTAACTTGTGCATCTGTGATTAGAGGAGCTATGCATTCTTCCGGTATAGGGATGGGCCCTTTGGGGGTAAACTTTGCACTGAACCTATCTGCCAGGATATTGACAATATCAGTTGGCTCTGTATATCTAGTGCCGTTGTTCTGTAGCTTGGAGCAAATCTGAGTGTTGCCATTGAGATTCTTGACATAGCTGTAGAATGCTTTGTGGTCGCCTTTAGAATCAGTGGCAATTTTATTTTCATAGCTAGCTTTGGAGGATTTTATGAGGGATCTCAGCTTCTTACTCAGGCTGACCAAGGAGTTCCTGCAATCAGGGGATTTTACTTTTTTTTGCAACATCTTCTTCCTTCTGTTGTATAGTTTATTTATGGCAGGGGAGCACCAGATTGGCTTCCTTTTTTTGAAGGATAGCGTCTTGGTTCTGTTGGGGATGCCACAATCCATGCAATTGTGTATGTGTTTATACAGTGCATGTGTATAGCATTCAGCAGTCGTACCACTATTATCTGTCTGCACGGGTGTAGCGAAGTTTGCCACTTCTGTCTTAAGAAGCGCGAAGTTGGCTTTGGGAAGTTTTTTTACAGTGGTTTCCTTAATGGGGGGATGGAGGTGGAAAATTGATGTCTAGGGTGATTATCTTATGGTCGGATCAGACCAGTGAGGAGTTGACCTCTGGCATAGAGCATTGGTTACCCATGTTGGTAATGACCAGGTCCAGGATACTGCTGCCCCTGGTGGGGGTATGGACCAGCTGATCCAGGGCATTGGAATTTATGAATTTCAGAAAGCATTGAACTAATGAGTTAGTACATGAGTAGTTTTCTCAGTTGATGGAGGGATAGTTGAAGTCACCCATTATTAGGGTATTGGGCTGTACCTTAGTACTATACAGTATGTCAAGGAACGTGGAGTGGGCATCCTGGGGCATGGCAGGGGATCTGTAGCAAGCTACAACCTGGATTGCAATCTTGCCCAGTGTTAGTTGCACTTTGATAATTTCGGCTACATCATGTTGAGCAACTAGCCTGGAGATGTGGATATCCTTAATGAATATGGACACTCCTCCTCCTTTAGTGTTTCGGTCCAGGTTAGGTGGCCAAAAGGTGGGGTATGAATTATAGCCTGGTAAAGCAAGGGTGCTCTCTGGAGCCTTAAACCAGGTCTCTGTTACTGCACAGATGCTGATGTTCTCCATTTTAAGGAGTGCTTCGAGTGAGTGCATTTTGAGGTTTAGGCTTCTAGCACTGAGTAGCATTACCCTCAGTTTTTGCTTGCTAGTATCTGCTACAGAGGTGGTTTTGCCATTTGAACCTTGCCTAAATAAGGGACTATAAGGGGTGGCAAGAGCCTTGGCCAGTATCCGGAATCTCAGGGGAGACAGATGCAGGCCATCTCTGACAAAGCATTGTGGTCTGTCGATCATGTCATCCCAGGCAGACAGAAACTGGATCCCCTTTGAATAACACCAGAAACTTAGCCAATTGGCAGGATACTACTCAGGGCTTGGATCATACCTGCCTTGGCTACATGATCCAAGAGCTCCTCAATGTCTCTTTTCATGTTGTCCAGGAAGGTACATCTCAGGTCATTCACACCAACATGGACAATGACAGAGTCATATTTGTACTTGCTGTGGAGTGACCTGAGTGCATGCATTATGTGGTGGATCCTGGCACCCAACAGGCAGCTGACAGTAACATTCTCCTTGTTTAGCCTGGTGAGTGGGACATTAGTGTGCCTGACTACAGAGTTGCCTATGGCAAGTGTGTTGGGTATGTTGCTTTGCCTTATGGGCTGAGTTTGAGTGGCACACTGATTTTGTGGTCTATGTGTCATAGTGGAGGGTGGTGGTTGCTTGCATTTCTGCTTTGGAGGTGTCTGTTGTTTGGGCAGATTTTTAGTGAGAGTCTCCGCGAATGTAGGTGTGTGTTTGTGTTACTATGTGTGGGTTTAGGTGGTGTATGACTTGATGGATTATGTGTTGAGTGTGGTGTGGTGCAGGTGCTAACCTTCTCCTCTTGACTGTCTAGTCCAGTCTTAGCTGGAGAGTGCTTGGCTTCCAGTTTGGTTATATAAGTGCATCTCTCACAGGTTGTAGTGTTGGGTGATAGGAGGAGAGGGTTGTCGGTATACATGAGGCAATTGCTACATTGCCTCAAGATTCCCAGATTCATCAGGTGGACAGGGGAAAATACTGGGAGTTGACATTTAGACATGCCTGGATAGGTGCTTTTTAATTTAAGTACTAAAAAATATTTTCCTCCTAACAAGTGAGGAAAGTTGAGTGCTGTAGTAATTTGTAGTTTATTTAGTGCTTGCAATGATCTTGAACAAGTGCTGGGCACAAGGAAGCAGCTTTGAGTGCTAAAACTAGAAAACTGGCTAGCTCTAAGCGAAAATTTGAAGAGCAGACTTTCTGGCACCAGGAATAATTTAACTCTAGTTAAATGGTGCTGTGCGATGTGCAAAACCACGCAAACATGGGTTTTTAAACAGAAAGATGAAAGGATAGAAACAGCCTAAAATGGACAACAAAACTATAGTTTCTGAGCTGAAGCCACTCCTCCAGCAACAGATAGGCTGTTCCAAAGCTCACCACTCTCGTTGATGAACAGAGAAGCTTCCCTCTATCTTAGAAAGGTCTGGGCAACACAGGAACTTACAAACAGACCAGAATTCAGCAAAATCTGAAGACCGGACTTTACTAGTTCTAGAAAGTTGGGAAACGAGTAGAGAGATAGGATTTTTTTTTTGGGGGGGGGGGTTGTTTTTTTTTCACAAAGTTAAAGCAAAAACAGGAATAAAAACACTTTTAACACTGAAAACAGGCTATAGCACTTGAGTGTGTAGCCCTTTACAGTTAAACAGATGCAAAACACTTAAAAATGGTAATTCAAAGTGCAAACAGTATAAGTAAAACAGTTCAAATAAGTAGCAAAGTTAATAAAAATGGTCAGATTAATGCAGCTAGCGAAAATAAGCAACAAAAAGCAAAACAGAGGTACATAATCCACGCAAAGTCTCCTTTTCTCAATCTGCTGTTGTAGGACTCTGCAGGACACCCAGGCAGGCTCTTGCTGAGGTAATACAAGCACAAAAACCGTGCAAACATGGGTTTTTAAACAGAAAGATGAATGGGATAGAAATAGCCCAAAATGGCCAATAAAACTACATTTTCTGAGCTGAAACCACTCCTCCAGTGACAAATTGGCTGTTCCAAAGTTCACCACTCTCACTGATGAACAGAGAAGCTACCCTCTATCTTAGAAAGGTCTGGGTAACACAGGAACTTACAAACAACCCAGAATTCAGCAAAATCTGAAGACTGGGCTTTACTAGTTCTAGAAAGGTTGGAAACAAGTAGAGAGACAGGATTTTTTTTTCACAAAGTTAAATCAAAAACAGGAATAAAAACACTTTTAACACTGAAAACAGGCTATCGCACTTGAGTATGTAGTCCTTTACAGTTAAACAGATGAAAAACACTTAAAAACAATAATTTAAAGTGCAGACAGTATAAGAATTCAAAAACAGTTCAAATAAGTAGCAAACTTAATAAGAAATGGTCAGAATAATGAGGCTAGTGAAAATAAGCAATGAAAAGCAAGACAGAGGTACTTAATCCACTCAAGGTCTCATTTTCTCTCTCTCTGCTGTTGTAGGACTCTGCAGGACACCCAGGCAGGCTCTTGCTGAGGTAATACTTAGGTGCTCATCTAAGGAGTTACCCCTAGTGTTTAATGCTCTCCCAACCCCCTGTTCTGCTTTCTGTTTACATGCTCCTTAGGCAGTTGTTGAAGGTGTTATTCCAGATGTCTAGTGTTCTCCCATCCCCAGATCCTTGTTGTGTTTACTTGCTGCTCAAGGACTCATTTAAGATGTTATCCCCAGTGTATAGAGTTCCCCTCGATCACCATTCTGTTTATGTGCTGCTCAGTCACTCATTTCAAGAGTTATCCCTGGAGTCCAATGTCCCCCCGATCCCCATTACGTTTACATGCTTCTAAGGCACTTGTTTAAGGAGTTATCCCTGGTGTCTATTATATCATCCCTACTCCCAATCCCTGTGCTGTTTAAGAGCCATTCAGCATCTAGCATAGTCACAGAGACAGCCCCCTGCAATGCTGCATGTCTTCAAGTAAAAGTGCCGTAGTAGGGCCGACTCTGAATTCCAAACGGTTACTGACAGGTGTACACAACACCATCACAGTAACCTTTATGAATCTGGCACTACATGTATGCATCATGGCTTAAAAGCAAAATGTACAAAATGTGGCAAATGGAAAGGAAATGTATTGTATGCATATAAATATAACTTTGTAGACAAACAAAGCTTGGATGTGCAAGAGGCTATCACATTCTGCGTAAACAACCAGTTGCACAAATATATTCAGTCATAAATATTAAAAGTATGCTTGGTTACAAAAAAAAGTCGGACTGAGTGTCCACTACTTTAGTTTTAGACAATGAACTGATTATGCAGATGCTTATTCATCAAACATTATACATTTATTTTGTAATTCTTCCTACTTGAATCTGCTACCCATTTTGTAAAAGTATTTTGCATTGATTTAAGAATATAGGGAAGACTTTTCTTGAAATATTACAAAACAAACAATGAGTGACAACTGTAAGGAATTTACAAGAAGAATTATATTAAAATAATATACTCTGAAAATCATCAATTATTTTGTTTTCTCTTCATGTACTTTATTTACTAGTGTTTGTTATTGTGAAACAATATAATTATTGATATACTATTTTATACGATGATCGTTTTCCATATGCATTAAAATAATCTTAAAAAATAATAATAAACAGAAATGTTTAACTAAGTAATTTGTGCAGCAGGGGCGGATACAGAACTGCGCAGAAAACCATACAGTCCACCAAGTTTCCCACCAATCACTATTGCCACATCAGATGAGATGTACTTCAGGACGAATGTTCCAAGCATACTTACCCCTGGAGATGGACCGGCGCAGATGCGGCCCTACCACACTATACTTGAGCTCTCTGACCAGAAGTGAGTATTTACATGACCTAGCTGTAGAAATGCAGACAGATGTGTAAACAGTTCTGCCTTTTTTATGTGTCTAATTGCCTGTCTCTCAGGCCTGTGTTGTCTATCTGTATGTACCTACTTAACATCAGTTACTATTTATGTTACTAAGGCAATATAATCAGACAGTGAAATGGGATTGCTGATGAACAGACAGGGATATAAATGAACTGTGGATGTGGACTTATGTCAAGAAATACAGATTATTTTATAATGAAACTGCAAACCCACAAGGGAAAACATGATGGATCATGTAGGTAGTAGAAGGGTTCAATTTACATTTCATCTCAATTTGCTGAAAGTATATTGCAATAAGAAATAATAACTAAACAAAGTAAACATTATCAGAATGGTATATCACATATAAGCCAAAAGCTGAAACATATTATAAATAAATAAACTTTTAAATAAATGTAATACTAACCCATGTACAGAGAAGGTAACAAAAATTTAAAAGATTGAGTAGAAAATATGTAAATATATTTCCTAAAACAGCAGTCATATATTTTCTATCTCTATCAATTAATCCTCTTCTAGAGCTATCAGGTTTTTGTCTTGTATATATTCATATGTATACACACACACACACACACACACACACACACACACACACACACAGATATACATATATATATATATATATATATATATATATATATATATATATATATGTATATATGTATATGTATATCTATATATAATATATCTATATATATCTATCTATATATATATATATATATATATATATATATATATACATACACACACACACATTTTTATATATATATATATATATATATATATATATATATATATGGTTTCACTTCATATACTCGAAATGCTGAAATCCTGAATTTCAGCATTTCGAGTGCATGAAGCCGAAACTTCAGAATAGCAAAAGTGCACAAGCGCGAATGTGAGTATGTCAAGTCCGCGCTTATGCAGTGATGCTACACTGCGGGAAGTGTTTGGGATGTTTGTGTTCGGACTTTCAGGTGAGTGAGTGTATATGAGCATTTTTGTAACATATGTGTATGTGTGATATGTGTGTGTGTGTGTGTGTGTGTGTGTGTATGTGTGTGTGTGTGTGTGTGTGTGTGTGTGTGTGTGTGTGTGTGTGTGTGTGTGTGTCTGCGCGCGCTCGCGCGCGAGGGACTGTAGAATGTGTGTGTTTGAGTTTTGTTTTTTTCCTGTGTTTGTGCGATCTCGGAGTTAGTATATATAAGTAGGGGGGTGGGGGGTACAGGGGACTTGCCCCTCTGCTTCTGTTTAGTGTAGGTATGTGTATGTGTGGTGTTTTGTTGTGTTTTTGTTTTTTGTGGTGTAGGTGTTGTGGTTTGTGTATGGTGTAGTGTATGTGTGTTTGGATTTTTGATTTTGGCTTTCTGGGGTTTCGGTGTTGTGATGGTTTCGACTTCATGCACTCGAAATGCTTAAATTTGGGATTTCGGGATTTCAGCATTTCGAGTATATGAAGTGAAACCATATATATATATATATATATATATATATATATATATATATATATATATATATATATATATATATATAGGTCTACTATATTTGGTCGAATTACATTTGGTCGAAAATTATTTCAGGCAGTTCACTTAACCGAAAATGCATTGCACTGAAAACCCATTTGCTCGAATTCCAGTTGGTTGAAAATGGAATATAGCCCTCGCCCCACTGCAGTGCGACCCTGGAGTGAGAATTTTAAGTAAGGGGGGTGTGGGGGGCATAGCCCCCCATACAATTGCAGTTTATGCACTATTATATACATGTGTATGCATTATAAATACATTGAAACATATAACATCAGTAAAAACTAGTTGCAAAATGTGGGGGGCTATGCCCCCCCCACACCCATCTAACTTTATATTCTCACTCCAGGTTCGCACTGCAGTGGGGCAGGGGCTATATTCCATTTTTGACCAAATGTAATTCGATCAAATGAGCTTTCAGTCAAATGTGCTTTCAGTGAAGTGGGCTGCCTGAAATCATTTTCGACCAAATGTAATTCGACTAAAAGCAGTAGACCCGTATACACACACACACACACACACACACACACACACACACACACACACACACACACACACATATATATATATATATATTGTTATAAAATAAGGTTGTGGATGATGTGAGTAGGGCCATCAATGACATGTTAATGTTAATTAGCAACACTGTTCTCACATTTTGCTATGTGCTGTTTCACAACAATTTGCACTGATCTCTAATTAATTTAATATATATATATATATATATATATATATATATATATATATATAAAATCATGTCAGATATATTGAATTTTACTACAGTATATGACAGGGTCAAATGGCAGAATTACTATAATAGCTTATGTTTAACAGAAAATATTTTTTTTATATTTCTGCATGGTCTGCCATACCAGGGTATATATACTAGTCTGTACCATAATGACACTCATATAATGTACTGTTTTCTAATTTTCTACAAATGGCTTCAGAGGGAATACTGAAATATCTTTGTTTATGCATAACAGTGTGGTCAGAAGATTCAGAATAGACAATTGTCTGAATCAGTATTTTATTCTTCAGCCCACCTCTTTTTTACTTAGTACTGAAAAGATCCATTAGTTGTAGTTCACAGACATCGGGTGTCTTTATAAAAAGAATAGGAACGTAGCTGGTGTGCTACAGAATAAATTCCCAAAAGAGTAGATTAGGAAAGACAAACACGTTAAGAGCACTCTTGCAGAGTTTATGTATCAAACCATTTTTCAGGTATTATAGTTCGGGAAATAATGACTGAAGTTTCACAGTGATTCATATATGGTTCGCGACTGTTATGACCCTCTTTTACCTGTGCTACAGTTAACTCGAAAGTAGCACAACTGCAATTCCTGTCCAATATTCAAAAAAACTACAGTATGAGCAATATTGGCTGAATTGTAAGAATAAAGACAAAAAGAAAAAAAATAACATACTATAAAGCAGCATACTACAGGATTATTAATGATAATTTATGTTTTATATTACATTACAGTACTACATTTCATGATGTACCATATACAAAACTAACCAATGTCCTGTTCTGTTTTCCTGCCATATTAGAAGAAAAGGATCAGTGAAGGTCAAGAAATGGAGATCTATCTTTAATCTTGGACGTTCCGTAAATGATGCCAAACGAAAAAGCAAGGAGGGGAAAGGTAAATATAAAATCCAAAATTGTAAAGTTTTTGGAAGTATTTTGATTTCACCTTTTAATATGAATAAATAAATACTCATCTCTATAAATCAGAAAAAATTGTACTCGAGAAGCATAATAGTCTTTGGTTTCCAATTATGCAAATTAACTATAAAATACATTTAAAAAACAAACTGTAAACATGCCAGAAGTATACTATAAACTTAATTAATATCTGTTTAAGCCCAGACACGTAGAAAGAAGAAAAAATATTAAATCCCACTGCTTGGATATTTCCTGCCCTTCTTGACGTAGGCTTAGTTGCTAGGTCAAATGTCTTCCAGACTGCATTTAAATCAGATCGACAGGTTCATGAATCTAGCCAGCATATTTAAGTAGTATTGTATCCCCTTCAAATATTAACAGTTTTTCAAAAAAATAAGAGTAAAGTTATGTGTATTAATGCCCCAGATAACATGCAGGCTTAATGTAATAGAACCTTATTTTCTCACTGTTCCGTGAGGTCGAAGGATAATTGGAGTACAGTGCTACCTAGACCCAAAGCATCTATGTGATATGGCTTTCTGGGAAATTAAAGAACCACACCCACAGACTGAAAAAAAAAACATGTTTATTTTATCATATCTTGATGTTTCCTACATTTTAACACCAGGTTTGGAATCTGTATACTTTTTTTTATTTTTTTAAATGTGATTCCAGAGTCTGCCCACACGGAGTGCAGCATCTTGACTTTTTAGTCTTCTTCTAGGTATCCCACATTGCAGTGTTTGACTTTAAAATATTACATCATAGTACCTAAGCTACTGTTAATACATTTACTTTATTTACTTATTTATTTGTTTATTTGTTTGTTTGTTTGTTTGACATTTGTTAACTGGGTTGGTCCTACTAAGCTAAAGCCCACTTTCAGAGGAGACCCAAGGAGAAAAGCTCCAGATACTTATACAATTTTATGAAAATAAGCAAATTAAAAATACACAGAGATACAAAAATCAATCAATGGCAATGTATACAACAGTTTACAAATTTGAGAAATCCCAGAAACAAAATATAAACATAACTATGATAGATACAATAGACTTACACATGGGAAATAACTTTGTACATGTTCTTGTTACACGAGAAATAGGGGATACAGCTGTTAAAGCCTTACCCTCCTAAAAGAGTTAGCAAGTAGAAATTGTAGGGGAGGAAATAAGTAGAAGGGAGAAGTAAGGGCTTATGTGGGGTCATGACAAGCACATATCCACGATTTAGCTAGACAATTCGTTAGCTCTTTTTAAGAAAATCTTGAACTGAGTAATGCTTCTTACATTGAGTGGGAGTTTGTTCCAATTTTGAGATACTGAATATTTGTCTAACACTTTCTCAGTAGTTTTATTGGGTTTGTATATTTGAAGAAGAAGTTGGTCTGTGCTACAGCATGGGTATATAGGGGTATAGTAAGATACAAGACTGGCTAAGGAGGGGCAGGCTGAACATTTGTTGTTGTGAACGATGAAGTTGATAGGGGAATTCAAGCCACTGTAGGTTCTTTATTGCCATGCAGTGGTGAGAGGAATGTGGTAGATTTGCAGCAAATTTTGTGATTTTATTGTATGCCTGTTCTAGCTTAGTAATTAAGAAAGATTGAAATTTTGTAAGAATAGAGGCAACATAGAGAAGGCTTGGAAATAGTTAAGCTTGAGCTAAAGAGAGTCTGGATTCTAGCGTTAGGAATTTTTTTGTTCCTATAGAGGAGACCTAGTTTTTGGTTTGTTTTATAATGCATTGTTAGACATGGAGGTCAAAATTTAATTGATCATCTGCTATCATTCCAAGTAGCTTTGTGTGGGATTCTATATTATTGATGGTTTTATTTAAGGAAGAGATGGTAAAGGTGGGTTTGAGATGTGAAAGTGATTTAGGGAGAAAGAGTAAAAGATAAGTCTTTTTAGGATTTAAATAAGCTGATTTTCAGTGAGCCATCTTGCAGAGAAAAAAGTTTTGGGTAAGAGTGTGAAGTTGAGAGATATTTTTGGAAGAGGAGATGAGTGTAGAATCATCTGCATACTGAATAAGAGTGGAGTGATAGCAAGAAGTATAGAGGTCATTAATGGAAATGTTAAATAGAAGGGGTCCCAGGATGAAGCCCTGAGGAACATTGCATGGGTAGGATGGAGGAGCAGGTGAATGCCATCTGATAGACTGCAGTCTGTTACAGAGATAGCTTGAGAACCATTCAAGTGTGGAAGATGAGAGATTAAGGTTTGCTAACTTGGCTAAAAGTTTAGAATGGGATACCATGTTGAATGCTTTTGCTAGGTCTAAGAATAGTCATGAGACAAGTTTGTTATTATCTCGGACTTCAGCTATTGTATGAGTGAAAGATAAAAGGGCTGTAGTAGTACTATGGTTTGGATGAAAACCTTGTTGGGTAGGTGCCAAAAGGTTTTCTTGGATAAGAAATTTGAGAAGCTGAGTATGTATACATTTTTCCAGGATTTCTGAAAGAGGGAGAGTATAGCTATGGGTGTGAAGTTAGATGAATCAGTGCAGTTTGTTCCTTTGTGTGGGGGTGTTACACAGAAAGATTTCCAGATATCAGGTACAGTGGCTTCACGGATTGATCCTCTGATAAGTATTGAAACAATTGGATAGGCTATAGCGTCAGCTGCACATTTGAGAAAGGGAGGGTAGATTATCAGCAGAAGGAAAATATGGTTTTAGTTTCTGGAGGAGAGATTTTATGTACGTGGTGGGTATTGGTTTAATAGAGAACAAGGTTTGATTAGAAGGTGTTTGGGGAGGGATAGTAGTGTTGGAGTTCCGGTCAGTGTTGATTAGTTTTTGGATAGTATCAGTGAAGTGATGCTTGAGGAGAGAGACAGTGTCCTGAGCTGAATTGTTAGGGTATGGATTAGGAGTTTGATGCCTACTGGGTTGAAGGATAGAGTTGACAGTTTTCCAGAAGTTTTTGGGATTAGAGTGATGGCTAATTTGGGCCTTATAGTAACATTTTTTCTTGTCATTGTAGATGGGTTTTTTGTTCGGTTTCTGAGTTCTTTAAAAATCTGATGGTGAGTAGGGAATTTAGATTTTATCCAAGTTTTCCAAGCAGAATCTCTCTGATGCATAAGGAGAACAAGTGTCTTTTGTAAGCTGGGGGCATAATTAGATT
>NC_056751.1:667713276-667750776 GCF_019279795.1 Protopterus annectens | reverse complement strand
ATATATATATATATATATATATATATATATATATATATATATATATATAAATGTATATGGATACACACACACACACACACACACACACACACACACACACACACACACACACACACACACACACACACACACATAAATATATAAATCCTGCTGATATGCTACCTCTTGTTGCTAAACGGTTTTATTTATAGAACTTAAACAATAGGCTGGTTTTGCCAAAACATACAGTAGCCTCTCTGACCTCTAACAAAATCCCACTGTACACCTTTCACAAACTCAGGTGCTAAAGACAACAAAAATAAACTGAAAGTCTTTGGCTGTGATCTACTTCCAAGCCTTTCCCCCCTGGCAAAGAGTCCTGGGTAAATATTTCTTCTCTACAGCCATTACTTTGGGTCTTAACAACTGCTGACTTCCCTGTTTTTTCTCTGATGTCTGACTAGTGCTTCGCAGACCCTCCTTTTTATACATCTTTCATTGATACCTGTGTTTAATTGCATCTATTATGCACACAATCAGAACAGATAATACAAGCATGCCCACAGGCATTACAAATAATACTAGTACAGCTCATTCCAACATAAAACCATGCATTTTTGGTGAAATTCACCATGCTTTCTTAAAGTTGTTTCTCTTTTGTCTGAAACCACCAGTTTCAGTCTTTGGGGGCATCCTGTGCACCCTGGGCAGACCATCAGTATTATTGTGTTTGGCACCAGGCTTGTGTTGTATTAGAAATGTGAAGGCCAGTAGTGGTAAGTCCCGGTAACACAGCTTTACTTTGCCCTCTTTTCTGGTGCAACCACTGTACGTGTCTACCAGAAAAGTGGACAGACATCAAAGAAAAGTCACGGTCTTAAACTTAATGCAACAGATGCATTATCATCCCCTTCGGCAAGGGTGATGTTCCTGCAAACTACCACATAAATAGCAATACTCTAAGCACACAATCAGTGGTGAAAGATCTGGGAACACAAGCTGACAGCAACCTTAACTTCAATCATCATGTCTGCCTCCAGGAAGAAAAGAGATTATAACCTCCTGTACTCTTCCCTTATCTGGCCAATAATAGAGTACAATGCTGCCTTTGGTATGTTCCTTTCCAAATACCTGCCGCAATTGTAGAGACCACAAAGATTCCTTACAAAGAAAATTCAGAGTCTTCAAGATCTGTCTTATGTGGACAGACTGAAATCATTGTCACTTTACACTGTGTCATACAGACTGTTCAGAAGCGACCTGTGCCTTGCATATAGAGTAATCTCTGACCCAGCTTTGATGGAAATGCTGCACATGTGCAAGTCAAATAGCACACTTGTCACTTGCTCAAAGGACCTTAACCTGGTATGTGACATCAACAGAACTTGCTGTAGAAACAGATTTGTCTCACAGAGGTTTTCCCACCTTTGGAACAAGCTTCCTATTCATGCGAAACAAAGCCCCTCATTGGCACTATTTAAACACAGTTTGGATGATTGGATGGGTAATCAGAAATTCACGCCATGGGTTCCTCCTGTGTCCCTCCTGATTTTAGTGTCTGCTTGAACTAGACACCCTTGGGAATACAGGTTTAACTTGGCTAGGCTTGTAAGGGCCCTGTTGCCATTAGCTTAGTAACCTCCTATGTTTCTATGATGAGAGTGAACTCCGCATCGACCAGGTACTGTCTTAATTAAACAAAAGCCCACTTAATGGTTATGCACTCACATTCATTGGACTAATATATGGTCTCAATTCTAGTCAACTTGGTACTTAGGAAACAAATAGGATGCTCCTCACCACCCAATTTCTGGGGACAGTACTGTACCCAGGCTCATGTCAAATGTGCTCACATATATTGTGAATGACTAAGTAAAATCGGGGAATACCAGCATGGGCCCTAATCTGTTTCTTGGTTTGTGACACTTGCCAGTGCCTTACACCTTACTTCCTCCAGGGGTTTGAGTTCCCAGATTAGTAAGTTTTTATTTTGGTATTCCCAGTTTGAAGAATAAAGAATTAGCTCCTTTGCTACACCATTGGCATTTACTTTCCAGAATGGAGTTGCTTCTGGAAATTTAATGGCATAGTCTAGGACTGCTAGTATATATAAAAAAACTAATAATGTACTTAACCAGTGGTTCAACAATATCAATGGCTATCCCCTTCTAAGGAACATCTGTTTTAGGCATGGACATGAGATGATTTTTACAGCCAGGGTTAGGGACTATTTCTTGACACTTAAGCCATCTTGCACAAACATTTCAGAATTCTCTAATGTCCACTCAGTAATATCTGGCAAAAAAAACCTTCATTTTGTTTTGGCTATACCCGAGTACTCTCCATGTATATGGTGGGGTGCTAGTTTTACCACTAAGTTTAGTTACTGAAGGGTCATGACACTTGCAGCAGATGCATTACTTCCACCTTCTCTTTAGCTACACTATATGATTAGTCATTTTGGAGTTCAAAATAGGGATAGTAAATAAGAATATTTGTGATAGGGTTTTTCCCAGCCACCCTGGTTATATTTTCTATGTAGTGCTTCTCAATGTTGCATCCTCCCATGGGGTCTTTTTAAAATTGAATATGGCTTAATACTTTCTTTGGAGGTGGCCTCACTAAATCTAACCTCCTGAGTCCTATCGGTGAGCCAACTGTATTATGAAGTAGTTTATACCTAGTGCCATAGGTTTTCTGACAATGCCCAAGTGATTATCAAATCAAATGCTTTAGCAAGATCTAGGTACACAGTATGCACCATTTCCCCCATCCATTACCTTAGTGACCTCTTCATAGAAGTCCACCAAATTCAGTAAGCAGGATCTTCCTTTGACAGTGCCAAACTGGGATGGTTCCAGCATCTGGAGACCTTCTATGTCCCTGCTGATAATTTTCATGATAATTCTTTCCATGGCTTTGCAAATAAGACTAGTCAGACTAATTGGTCTGTAGTTTCCAGGTCCAGTGTCTGTATTCTTGAGTATGGGGAAGGCTTGGAGGGAGTGTAGTTTTTTTTTTTTATTTAGGCTCCTTGCATTGAGCATTAACACCTTGAGGTTCAGTTGAGTTGATTTTGCTATGGTAGGTTTGTCAATTTGGAATTGCCTAAAAGTCACTATGAGGGTGGATAAAGTTTTAGCCAGTATTCAAAAACATGGAGGCAAAATGTGTCCTTGGCAAAGCAATGTGATCTGTTAAGCATGTCATTCCAAACTAACAAATATTGGATCCCCTTAGAATGACACCAGAAAGACAACCAGCTGTTGAAATCAAGCATTTTTCCTCATATTGTGGCATCATCCTCAGTGATACATTGTATCATTGTATCATCCTCGGTGACGGTAATATGCTGCTGGTATCATCCTCAGAGATACATTGTATCACTGTATCATTGTATCATCTTCGGTGAAGGTAATATGCTGCTAGCATCATCCTCAGTGATACATTGTATCATTGTATTATCCTCTTTGATGGTAATATGCTGCTGGTATCATCCTCAGTGATACATTGTATCATTTTATCATTCTATCATCCTCGGTGAAGGTAATATGCTGCTCAGTGCTAGGCTCATACCAGCCTGAGACACATAGTCTGAAATCTCCATAATGCCTCTCTTTATATAGTCCAGGGAGGTACATCTCAGGTCATTTACAGCTACAAGGACTATGATGGAGTCATACTGGTACCTGTGGAGTAATGACCTTAGTGTGAACGTGATTTGGTGGATTCTGGCTCCAGAAAAGCCACTAACAGTTCTCTTCTCCTTGTTCACCCTGGGTAGAGGGGTGTCAGTATATCTTAAAATGGAGTCCCCTATGACCAGAGTCCTAAGAAGTGTGGTTATGTGCCTTAGGGGCTTAGTTTTTGGGTGGGGCTCCACTAAACTGATAGTATGTCTGGTGTTAGGTGTTCTTTTTTTCTGAGTGCCTTTGGGCTTCCTGTGGCATAGCTTTGACAACGGGCGATCTAGGCAATCTTTATTATTTGGCTTTTAGGTTTATCAGCATACGTTAGTCTATGTGTGTGTTGTGTGCTATGTGAGCTGAGTGTGTGTAGTTTCAATAACTTGATGAGCATCTGTACGCAAGAGTTTAACCTCCAGTGTCATTGTGTAAGTACACCTCATGCATACTGTGTCTGCGTCTTTAAGGATTAAGTGGTTGTTGGTACACACAAGACAATTGCTACATTGTTTCAAGATGCCCATATCCACCACAATGCCTACAGGGAAGTTAGGAAATCGCATATCCATAATGCCCAGTCCTTTGATTGGTGAGCTACAAAGGAGCAGTGTATTGGGGTTAGAAGGCTATTGATGGTGCTTTCCTGGTGCAGACTAATAAGGCTGCTTTATTGAGGCAGTAGTAAATTTTACTAATTGTAATGTAATTCTACCATATATATACATATATATGTATGTATACATATATATACATATATATGTATATATGGTACATGTATGTATATCTATATGTATATACATGTATGTATATCTATAGCTATATATATGTATATATATATATATATATATATATATATATATATATATATATATATATATATATATATATATATATATATATATATATATATGTGTGTGTGTGTTTGTATGTATATATATATATATATATATATATATATATATATATATTCATATATATATATATATATATATATATATATATATATATATATATATATCACTACATAATCTCAAAATTTTGGAATATCGAATTCTATATAGTCGAAACCCCTAAATACCGAAAGACCAGAAGTGTGAAATTCAAAATCCCAATGTTCGGAGATATTGAAGTGGCGCTTCTGGTGTTGTGGTTTGTTGATGGATAGGTGGAAGTTAAGGTAAGTATCTATGTGCAAGTGTGTTGGTTAGGGGCTTTAGTGTGTGTCAGTGTGTGCTGTGACTGTGATATGTGTGTGTGAGGGACTGTAAAATGTGTGGGGGTGAGTTTCCCTTGTGTGTCTGTTTGTGCGATCTCAAAGTTAGTATATTTAAGTAGGGGGGTGTTGGGGGTGCAGGAGGACTTGCCCCATGCTTATCTGTAGTATAGGATGATATGTTTGATTGTAGGGGGAAGTTGTGTGTATGTGTATGCTGTATGTGTGTTGTACGTTCGGGATTTTGAATTTCGTGCTTCTGGTCTTTCGGCATTTAGGGGTTTCGGCTATATAGTCTTGAGATTTTGAAATTCGATATTTCAAAATTTCGAGATTATGTAGTGAACCCATATATACATATATATTGAGTCAAATGCTTGAGCTATCAAAAGTTCGAGCACCAAAACCTCAAAAAAATAATCAAATCTAAAAAAAAAAAAAAAAGGCAAAAAAGTAACACATTTTGACCCTCTCCATCTAGCACATACCATGCAACTTATATATGCCAACTCCAAGCTCACACTCCTGTGGCAAAAGGCCGAATTCTGAGGAAGTCCAGGTTATAATCGGATGAAAGCGGTCAATTCTTGTTTTAATAAACTGTTTTTTTTTTTTTACTATATTTCGTGGAGTGGAGTGTGGTTTACTAACTGAGCCTATCAAGTTAGTTTCAAAAGGCCAAATTCCCAGTCCCTGGTGTCCTGTGATCTTGCACAAACACATACCAGCAAAATTCAAAAAGTGAAATTTCAAACTATTTTGCCAGTATTTCAAGTTTTCAAACAAATGACAGGTTGCACTCTTGACAGGAACTATGTATATGCACACACATATGGATCTACCTAAGAAGACCGAAATCCAATATTACCGAATCTGAGAAGATCGAGATGACATTGCCAAAGCCTCACAAGAACGAATTTTCATCTGTTACAGCCTAACCGGGTGAACAACTTCGTGCCAAAAATGAGATTCTAGAGACTTCTTTTCAGAGATATGAGGTGCAGAATTAACAGTGAAGGTAAAATAACAGAAATAAGAGCAAAACAAGGGACAGAAACAAGCTAAAGGTAATGAAAACTTGCACAAACAATTATTTTTTTAAAAAAGATACAATGGAGCATTACAAGGGTACAGAATACATTACTAAGCAAACAAATAGCACAGAATAGTTATTAAGCAAATGAAAAAGCATAAAAAGTTTATTATTTAAATGAAATGTTCAAAGTTAAGTTATTTGATAAAACAATTATCAGAAAAGGTTATGGGAGGTTCAGATCCCCCTGAAATTGCAAAACGAGCATAAATGGGCAAAATGAATACAATAAAGGGCAGAAAGGGCATATTAAGCATAGATAAAGCAAGGTGACTGCATGTTTTTTGGCAAATTACTGTGTTTTGGCATAATTTTATTTATTTATTTATTTATTGACATTTGTTGACCGGGAAAGTCCACTGGGTCAGAAACCTGTTTTCAGTGGAGGCCCGGGAAGAAAAGCTCCACAAGTAATCAAATATCGTACAGAACAAATACAAAGTGAAAGAGATATACATACATTAGCACAGGGTGGGGAGTAATGGTATATAGTTAATACATAATTATCAGACTGTATGGATACATAATAACATACTTTCAATCACAAGAAAGTAATCATAATCATTAGTAAATTGCACATCTCGTAGGTAGGAGAAACGGTCATACACAGGAGGAAGAGAATAATATGACAGGGGGTTAAAGAGTAGGATCATAGTAGTTAAGTGTAAGAAGTTAAGGGGGCTTACACTGTGTTTCATAGGTACAGCTGGGATTATTTAAATAATGGGTTTTGAGTGCAGCTTTAAAGGCTATTAGTATCATTGTATCATCCTCGGTGATGGTAATATGCTGCTGGTATCATCCTCAGTGATACATTGTATCATTTTATCATTCTATCATCCTCGGTGAAGGTAATATGCTGCTCAGTGCTAGGCTCATACCAGCCTGAGACACACACAGTGGGTTAAAGAGTAGGATCATAGTAGTTAAGTGTAAGAAGTTAAGGGGGCTTACACTGTTTCATAGGTACAGCTGGGATTATTTAAATAATGGGTTTTGAGTGCAGCTTTAAAGGCTATTAGTATCATTGTATCATCCTCGGTGATGGTAATATGCTGCTGGTATCATCCTCGGTGATACATTGTATCATTTTATCATTCTATCATCCTCGGTGAAGGTAATATGCTGCTCAGTGCTAGGCTCATACCAGCCTGAGACACACACAGTGGGTTAAAGAGTAGGATCGGAGTAGTTAGGTGTATGAAGTTAAGGGGGCTTACACTGTGTTTCATAGGTACAGCTGGGATTATTTAAATAATGGGTTTTGAGTGCAGCTTTAAAGGCTATTAGTATCATTGTATCATCCTCGGTGATGGTAATATGCTGCTGGTATCATCCTCAGTGATACATTGTATCATTTTATCATTCTATCATCCTCGGTGAAGGTAATATGCTGCTCAGTGCTAGGCTCATACCAGCCTGAGACACACACAGTGGGTTAAAGAGTAGGATCGAGTAGTTAGGTGTATGAAGTTAAGGGGGCTTACACTGTGTTTCATAGGTACAGCTGGGATTATTTAAATAATGGGTTTTGAGTGCAGCTTTAAAGGCTATTAGTATCATTGCATCATCCTCGGTGATGGTAATATGCTGCTGGTATCATCCTCGGTGATACATTGTATCATTTTATCATTCTATCATCCTCGGTGAAGGTAATATGCTGCTCAGTGCTAGGCTCATACCAGCCTGAGACACACACAGTGGGTTAAAGAGTAGGATCGAGTAGTTAGGTGTATGAAGTTAAGGGGGCTTACACTGTGTTTCATAGGTACAGCTGGGATTATTTAAATAATGGGTTTTGAGTGCAGCTTTAAAGGCTATTAGTATCATTGTATCATCCTCGGTGATGGTAATATGCTGCTGGTATCATCCTCGGTAATACATTGTATCATTTTATCATTCTATCATCCTCGGTGAAGGTAATATGCTGCTCAGTGCTAGGCTCATACCAGCCTGAGACACACACAGTGGGTTAAAGAGTAGGATCGGAGTAGTTAAGTGTATGAAGTTAAGGGGGCTTACACTGTGTTTCATAGGTACAGCTGGGATTATTTAAATAATGGGTTTTGAGTGCAGCTTTAAAGGCTATTAGTATCATTGTATCATCCTCGGTGATGGTAATATGCTGCTGGTATCATCCTCGGTGATAAATTGTATCATTTTATCATTCTATCATCCTCGGTGAAGGTAATATGCTGCTCAGTGCTAGGCTCATACCAGCCTGAGACACACACAGTGGGTTAAAGAGTAAGATCGGAGTAGTTAAGTGTATGAAGTTAAGGGGGCTTACACTGTGTTTCATAGGTACAGCTGGGATTATTTAAATAATGGGTTTTGAGTGCAGCTTTAAAGGCTATTAGTATCATTGTATCATCCTCGGTGATGGTAATATGCTGCTGGTATCATCCCCGGTGATACATTGTATCATTTTATCATTCTGTCATCCTCAGTGAAGGTAATATGCTGCTCAGTGCTAGGCTCATACCAGCCTGAGACACACACAGTGGGTTAAAGAGTAGGATCATAGTAGTTAAGTGTAAGAAGTTAAGGGGGCTTACACTGTGTTTCATAGGTACAGCTGGGATTATTTAAATAATGGGTTTTGAGTGCAGCTTTAAAGGCTATTAGTATCATTGTATCATCCTCGGTGATGGTAATATGCTGCTGGTATCATCCTCGGTGATACATTGTATCATTTTATCATTCTATCATCCTCGGTGAAGGTAATATGCTGCTCAGTGCTAGGCTCATACCAGCCTGAGACACACACAGTGGGTTAAAGAGTAGGATCGGAGTAGTTAGGTGTATGAAGTTAAGGGGGCTTACACTGTGTTTCATAGGTACAGCTGGGATTATTTAAATAATGGGTTTTGAGTGCAGCTTTAAAGGCTATTAGTATCATTGTATCATCCTCGGTGATGGTAATATGCTGCTGGTATCATCCTCAGTGATACATTGTATCATTTTATCATTCTATCATCCTCGGTGAAGGTAATATGCTGCTCAGTGCTAGGCTCATACCAGCCTGAGACACACACAGTGGGTTAAAGAGTAGGATCGGAGTAGTTAGGTGTATGAAGTTAAGGGGGCTTACACTGTGTTTCATAGGTACAGCTGGGATTATTTAAATAATGGGTTTTGAGTGCAGCTTTAAAGGCTATTAGTATCATTGCATCATCCTCGGTGATGGTAATATGCTGCTGGTATCATCCTCGGTGATACATTGTATCATTTTATCATTCTATCATCCTCGGTGAAGGTAATATGCTGCTCAGTGCTAGGCTCATACCAGCCTGAGACACACACAGTGGGTTAAAGAGTAGGATCGGAGTAGTTAGGTGTATGAAGTTAAGGGGGCTTACACTGTGTTTCATAGGTACAGCTGGGATTATTTAAATAATGGGTTTTGAGTGCAGCTTTAAAGGCTATTAGTATCATTGTATCATCCTCGGTGATGGTAATATGCTGCTGGTATCATCCTCGGTAATACATTGTATCATTTTATCATTCTATCATCCTCGGTGAAGGTAATATGCTGCTCAGTGCTAGGCTCATACCAGCCTGAGACACACACAGTGGGTTAAAGAGTAGGATCGGAGTAGTTAAGTGTATGAAGTTAAGGGGGCTTACACTGTGTTTCATAGGTACAGCTGGGATTATTTAAATAATGGGTTTTGAGTGCATCTTTAAAGGTTATTAGTATCATTGTATCATCCTCGGTGATGATAATATGCTGCTGGTATCATCCTCAGTGATACATTGTATCATTTTATCATTCTATCATCCTCAGTGAAGGTAATATACTGCTCAGTGCTAGGCTCATACCAGCCTGAGACACACACAGTGGGTTAAAGAGTAGGATCATAGTAGTTAAGTGTATGAAGTTAAGGGGGCTTAGACTGTGTTTCATAGGTACAGCTGGGATTATGTAAATAATTCATTTTGAGTGCAGCTTTAAAGGCTATTAGGGAGTTAAGCTGAGTAATGTATGAGGGGAGGCTATTCCATAGTTTGGCAATGTTGTAGGAATATAGGCATTGTCCTGCTCTTTTGTCAGGTTTAGCTATGTTTAAAAGTGTCCTTTCAGAAGACCGGAGGGTTCTAGTATGGGTATATTTGTGTAAGATAGACTGGAGTGCAGGAGAGCTATCAGGTTTTAAAATTAGCTTATGAGCAAGTGTTAATTGAATATAATAGAGATAGTGGTGAAATTCAAGCCAGGATATGTTTGAGATAGCTTTGCAGTGGTGTGAGCGGCTGGGCATGTTAGAGGCGAATTTTGCTGTCTTGTAGTAGCAAGATTGCAGTTTATTACTGAGGGATGTATGGAGGTTGGTGAAAATGGGACTTTCATACAAGAGGGATGAGATAAGCAAAGTGTTTACTACTTTTATCTTAGTTTGTTTATCTAAGTAGAGTTTATGTCGGTATAGTTTGCCAAGTTTGAAATGCATTTTCTTTACTGTATTGGGAATGTGTTGTTCAAAAGAGAGTTTTTTTATAATAGTGATTCCTAAAAGTTTTGCAGATAGCACCTGTTCTATTTTTGTATTGTTATGTGAAAAAATCTTGAATTCCGCAGCTGGAGGTTTTGATGAAAATAGTAACAATTTAGTTTTTTGGGGTTCAGCATTAATTGAGCATCATTTAGCCAGGTTTCTATGGATGTGAATGGATTTTGGGTAAACTGGTGGTTTGCGAAATTGTTGGAGGATGAGATGATAGTTGAATCATCTGCATAATGAATTAATATGCTTTGTTGGGAGGCTTTATTAAGATCATTAATGAATATATTAAAGAGTAGTGGTCCTAAAATGGACCTTTGTCGGACTCCTGTGATATTTGCCAGATACTGTGATTGTTGGTTTTGCCATCTAACCAATTGTTTTCTGTTATTTAGGTAGGAGGAAAGCCAGGTTAATACACTTACAGAGCATCCAAGTTTTTCTAAATATTGTAATAACTTAGGGTGTAATACTGTGTCAAAAGCCTTTGATAAGTCTAACAGGAGAACCGAAATTGATAGGCTAGCATCAAGAGCTTTATTCACAGTATCAGTGAAGGAGAGTAAAGCTGTGGTTGTGCTATGCCCAGGGCAGAATCCATGTTGAGTGGGAGCTAGGAGGTTGTTGTTAATGAGGCAATTTAGTAGTTGGGATTGTATGATTTTTCTAGGATTTTTGATAGCGGGGAGAGAATGGAGATTGGCTGGTAATCTGAGAGATCGTGTGCATTACCACCTTTGTGTAGTAGACTTATAGTAGACTTTGTCCTCAGTTGGGGGACATATGATTCAAAGATTGAACAATTAATAAGAATACTTACACTACAGAGTAAGCTATAGCTTTGGCAGCAAGTTGTAAGTATTACTACTGCTACTATTTTGCATTGACTAAAGCTCTGCTTAGCATAACTAGACTTATTTGAAGCATCGCAAAGTGTGTAAAAGTGCTTACAGTCTGTGCTTATTACTGTGCATTTATTTCGAAGAGTTTATTGTGTGCAAAATGCAACTACTATTTTGTGAAGTGCAGTCAAAATACAGTCATTTCGAAAATGTTCTTGTGCTATACGTGTCTACTAGTGAAGGGCCGCCATTACCGAGTGTTTCTTGCACTGTAAAGACTTATTTAGCAAAGTACAGCCATTCTGGAACTGTTTTAGTGTGCTGTGTACTGTTTATTCACAATGTGCAGTTACTTCGAAATGCTTCTTACTCTTGAGTTTCTTTGGCTGCCCAGTTCATTCGCACAGTGCAGTTATTTGAAATGTTTCTTACACAGATAAGAGGTGATTTCTCAAACTACAACAATTTCAAGAGTATTACAGTGCCCAAGAAACTTATTTCACAGAGTATTTCACAGAGTTCAGTTACTCAGAGGCTTATTGTGCTATTAGGCATAGACGTACTGGCATAAATTTCTGGCACGTATATATATATATATATGTGTGTGTGTGTGTGTGTGTGTGTGTGTGTGTGTGTGTGTTGGTGCATACTTGCAAAAGCCTTCACTGATGTGTTAATATGGCAGAGGCATTTTGTAGACCTGGTCCACTTGTATTTGATCAGAATATTGCAGAGAATTGGAGAATATTTGGGCAAGAGTACGATTTTTTCATACAAGCAGCTTACTCAGATAAAGATGCACACACTAGGGCATTTATTTTGTTAAACCTAGCTGGGTCAGAGGCCATTGATAGAGAGCGTTCATTTGTGTATGCACCAGCAGTGTATGAAGGAGAAGGAGAGAACCATCATATTGTTGTGCAGGCTGAATCAAGAGAAGACCCTGAGTGTTTGAATAGTAAATTCAGAGAAATGTGCAACCCCCAGTCCAATGTTACATTAGAGAGGCATTTGTTTTACACAAGAGACCAAAGGCCAGGTGAAACATTTGCAGCTTAAATTACTGACTTTAGAAACAAAGCTAAAACGTGCATGTTTGGTGATTTAAATGATGAGTTGATAAAGGACAGGCTTGTGTGTGGTATCAATAGTGCTGCTGTGAGAAAGATTTTGCTTCGTGACAGAGATTTAACATTGAGCAAAGTCATTGAGATTTGTCAAATCCAAGAAGTTACAGAAAAACACACAAGTATGCTGGCTAGAGAGAAGAGCATAGTTTCAGCAGGCTCCCAAGCAAATGCAGACAACATGCAGCATGTGGCAAACAGAAAAAGGACTAAGCACATGGCTGCAGCCCCTGCGGGACTCCAGGGGAAGACCTGTAGTTTTCTAGCAAGTTCTAAGACTAATTCAGTTAAAGCAGCATGCTCAGTGCAACACAAGGGTGAATCAGTACAGCACAAGGGTGAATCAGCAAAACCCAAGTCAAGCTTCATTGTTAACTGTCGTAATTGTGGCGCCAACCATGAGTATAAAAAAGAAAAGTGTTTAGCATTTGGTCAGCAATGTCACAAGTGTAAAAAAATGGAATAATTTTCAAAAGTTTTGCAAGTCACGTAAATCTCACTCATTTGCAAAGAAGGGTCACTTAAAAAAAGCAAATTGATCATATTGAAAGCTGCAACTCTACTTTCTACGTAGATAGTGTATCAGTGATTGGTGAAAAGGTTCATACAGTAGATTTATTAGCAAAGGGCAAAGTGTTTTTTACTGTCCTTATCCATGGTAAACTCATCAAGCTCAAGGTAGACACTGGTTCAAAGTGTAATGCTATGTCCGCAAAAGCATTTGCCAATATAAGGGCTAGTGAACAACTTAATATGGCTAGTTGTGTGAAACTTATTGCCTATGGTGGTGAAGAAATTCAAACCAAAGACTCAGTAGTGCTTTCATGTTATTTGGCTGGGAAGAGTTACAAGTTGTTATTTTACATAGTTCAAAGACCTGTGCAGTCATTATTGGGTCTGAGAGATAGTTTGAGAATGGACTTGCTTTCCTTTACTAAAGAAGTTCATCATATAAGCAGATGTCCCAGTTCCAGTTTCACTGATGCTATTTTCTCAGAATATGCTGATGTTTTCTATGACAAGTTAGGCAAGCTTTCAGTTGCGTATTCCATGAAGTTAGACCCAGAGGTCAGTCCTGTGGTCAGGCTGATAAGAAAAATTCCAATAGCCATGTAGAGCAGAGTTAAAGCTCAGTTGGATAAAATGGTGCAACAAGGTGTAATTTGCCCAGTTACAGAACCAAATGAATGGGTGTCATCCATGGTAGCAACTCATAAAAAAGGCTCAGATGAAATCAGAATATGCATCGACACAAGAGACTTGAATAAGGCATTAAAGAGACCTCATCATCCTATGCGATCAGTCAAGGAAGTCACAGCCCTGATATCGAATGCCACTGTATTTTCTGTCTTGATGCAAAGAGTTAATTTTGGCAAGTAATGCTTGATCACAAATCTTCACTACTGATTACATTCAGTACCCCATTTGAAAGATATAGATTTCTCAGGTTGTCATTTGGAATAAATTCTGCATGTGAAGTCTTCCAGTGTGCAATGGAACAGATCTTTTCAGGTTATCCCTGTGTCATAATAGTAGATGGTCTGTTGGTTGGAGGCAATGGTGAAGTACAGCATCACAGAAATCTCAAGAAAGTTTTAGAAAGGGCACGTGAAGTGAATTTAAAGCTCAATCCCCTGAAGTGCAAATTCAGATTACCAGAAGTCACGTATGTAGGTCATTTATTTACCAGTACAGGCTTATGACCAGAACCATCTAAGTAAACAACTATTCTTGAGATGCCAGCATCAGATAATGTTCAAGCTCTACAGCATTTTCTTGGTATGGTTAACTATTTGGTTAAGTTCATACCAGATTTCAGTGAATTGACAGTGACTTTAAGAGAGCTAATGAGAAAAAATGTTGTATGGTCTTGGCTAGAACAGCACCAGAGAGTCTTTGATGATCTTAAGCAGAAAATTGCCACTCCACCTACACTAAGATACTATGATGTCAATAGACCAGTTATTCTTTCCTATGATACTTCATAGTTTGGTCTTATAGGTTCATAGGTTCATAGGTAGGTACTAGGCTATTGGCCCTAGGGCCTATATAAGCCTAGCCAAAAAATGTACCCTGGCTTTCATCACCCAAGAAAATTATTTTTTTGTGCCCCTGTCGAGCAGAGCCACAGAAGTGATCCCTGGGGTGAATTTCCCATTTCCCATCCAATCATCAAGATTTTTCTTGAAGAGTGCTAATGAGGAGCTCTGTCTGACATAGATAGGTGATCTGTTCCAGAGTATGGGAAGTCTCTGGGACAGGAATCTATCCCTCCAGCATGTTCTGTTTATTGTGGTGACAAGGTTTAGGTCCCTAGAGTGTGTAGCTCGGAGGGATTGGTATTTCTTTAAGTGGAGCATGTCCAACAGCTCTGGGTTTGACATAGCTTTGTATGTTAGGCAGAGATCGCCCCTGAGTAGGCGATATGCGATGGAGTAAAGCTGTAGTTTGAGACGGTCTGCGTAGGGCATCTGTTTGAGGCCAGTAATCCTCTTTGTGAGGTATTTCTGTGGTCTTTCCAGTTGTTGTAGATGTCTTGTGAGGTACATACCAAAAGGGGTATTGTACTCTATAATGGGTCTAATGAGTGATGAGTAGAGGGGAACAATGACCTCTTTTTTTTCTGGATGAGAATCCTTTTGTGATCAGATGAGCCACGTAGAAGGATTTCCTGACCACTGTGGTGATGTGATTATCAAAGGAGAGACTACTGTCCACCTGTGTCCCAAGGTCTCTTATCACATTTTCAGCATTAAGTAGACTACCAGCTATGTGGTAGTTCATGGGTACAGAGTTTTTACCAAAGGGGATGACACCATCCCCCACTCTGGAAGTATAGATAAGCTCACTAAACTAGGTATAAATCCCTATGTCACAAGATGGGTTGCCAACTGGCTCATGGACAGAACCCACACTGTGAAAGTAGCGGATACACTTTTTGGCATTGAGCTTCAGGCCATGGCTTTGACACCAGGTATTTGTCTCAGTGAGGCCCTTTTGTAGTTTGTCCACATCATTAGGAGTTTCGATTATGGCTCCTAGTTTGCAGTCATCTGCAAACTTTGATAGCCAAAGACCCTCTGTGTTAGCCTGCACTTCAGAGAAGTAGATACCAAACAGGAGAGGACCCAGGACTGAACCCTGTGGTACTCCACTTGTCACTGGTCTGAAGTCGGATTCGGAATCCGCTACTTTCACAGTGTGGGTTCTGTCCGTGAGCCAGTTGGCAACCCATCTTGTGACATAGGGATTTATACCTAGTTTAGTGAGCTTATCTATACTTCCAGAGTGGGGGATGGTGTTGAAAGCCTTGACGAGATCTAGATAAGCTGTGTGAACCATTTTACCCTCATCTATGGTTTGGTGACTGCTTCAAAGAAGTCAATCAGGTTTAGGAGACATGATCTGCCTTTTACAAATCCAAACTGGGTAGGGTCCAGAGTTTGGAGATTACCAATGTCTTTGTTTATGAGTTCCATGATTATAGGTTCCATGGCCTTGCAGACCAGGCTTGTCAGGCTAATGGGGCGGTAGTTCCCGGGGTCCATCGTGGCTCCCCCTTTGTGGAGTGGGATAACTGTCACAGTGCACCATTCAGTGGGTACAAAGTCTGAGGTGAGGCTATGATTGAACATGGTACTTAGGTAGGGTGCCAGTTCATTCTGTAGTTCATGTAAAATGCAGCCTGGGATATTGTCAGGTCCCATGGATGCTGTGTTCTTGGCTTTGGAGAGAGTGTTTTTTACCTGTGCAGCCGTGATTATAGGAACTTTGCATTCTTCCGGTATAGAGATGGGCCCTCTAGGGGGTGAGATGGGGTAAAGTTAGCACTGAACCTATCTGCTAGGATGTTGGCAATATCAGTTGGTTCTGTATATTTAGCACCATAGTGCTTAACTCAGAGCAGATCTGAGTGTTCCCATTGAGATTCTTGACATAGCTATAGAATGCTTTGTGGTTGTCTTTAGAGTCAGTGGCAATTTTGTTTTCGTAACTAGCTTTGGAGGATTTTATGAGGGATCTCAGCTTCTTACTGAGGTTGACCAGGGAGTTCCTCCAGTCATGGGATTTTACTCTTTTTTGCAACAGTTTCTTTCTTCTGTTGTAGAGTTTGTTTATGGCAGAGGACCACCAGATTGGCTTTCTTTTTTTGGAGGATAACATCTTGGTTCTATTAGGGATAGCACGATCCATGCACTCTTGTAAGTGCTTATAAAGTGCATTTGTGTAGGATTCAGCAGTCATGTGGGATGTGGATGTCTAGGCTGATTAGCTTGTGGTCGGATCTGACCAATGAGGAATTGACCTCTGGTGTGGAACACCGGTTTCCCATGTTGGTAATGACCAGGTCTAGGATATTGCTGCCCCTGGTGGGGGTGTGAATAAGCTGATCCAAGGTGTTGGAATTTATGGATTCTAGAAAACGTTGAGCAAAAGAGTTGGTACATGAGTAGTTTTCCCAGTTAATGGTGGGGTGGTTGAAATCACCCATTATTAGGGTGTTGGGTTGTACCCTAATACTTTCCAGTGTATCAGGAAATGAGGAGTGGGAATCCTGGGGCATGGTGGGAGGTCTGTAGCAAGCTACAATATGGATTGCGGTCTTGCTCAGAGTTAGTTGCACTTGGATAATCTCGGATGTATTATGCTGTGCAACTAGCCTGGAGGTGTGGATATCCTAAATGAATATGGGCACGCCTCCGCCTTTAGTGCTTCGTTCTGGGTTAGGTGGCCAAAAGGTGTGGTATGAATTGTAGCCTGGTAATGCAGGGGTGCTCTCTGGAGCTTTGAACCAGATCTCTGTCACTGCACAGATGTCAATGTTCTCCATTTTAAGGAGTGTCTCGAGTGAGTGCATTTTGAGGTTTAGACTTCTAGCATTGAGTACCATTACCCTCAGATTTTGCTTGCTTGTACCTGTTACAGTGGTGACTTTGTCATTTGAACTTTGCCTAAAAAAGGCACTATAGGGGTGACAAGAGCCTTAGCCAGTATCCAGAATCCTAAGGGCGACAGGTGCAGGCCATCTCTGGCAAAGCATCGTGGTCTGTCGATCATGTCGTCCCAGGCAGACAAATACTGGATCCCCTTAGAATGACACCAGAAGCTTAGCCAATTGTTGAAGTCAATCATTTTGTCCTTGTACTGTGGTATCATTCTGGGTGATGGCAGGATGCTACTCAGGGTTAGGGTCATACCTGCCTGGGATACAAGATCGGAGAGCTCCTCCATGTCTCTTTTCATGTAGTCCAGGGAGGTACATCTCAGGTCATTCACACCAACATGGACAATGACAGTGTCATATTTGTACTTATTGTGGAGTGACCTGAGTGCATGTGTTATGTGGCGGATCCTGGCACCTGACAGGCAGCTGACAGTAGCTTTCTCCTTGTTTAGTCTAGCAAGTGGACCATCAGTGTGCCTGACTATAGAGTCACCTATGACGAGAGTGTTGGGTACATTGTTATGCCTTATGGGCTGTGGTTGAGTGGCACACTGAGTTTGTCGGCTGTGTGTCATTTGGGTTGTGTTGGGGGGTGGAGTTCGCTTGCTTTTATGCTTTAGATATCCCTGATGCTTGGGCAGGTTTTTATTGAGAGCCTCCGCGAATGTAGGTGTGTGTTTTGTGTTTCTATGTCTGTGTTTTGGTGGTGTAGGTTTTGAGGGACTATGTGATGAGTGTGGTATGGTGCAAGTGTTTACCTTCTCCTCTTGACTGTCTAGTCCAGTCTTGGGTGAAGAGAGTTTTGCTTCCAGTTTGGCTATATAAGTGCTTCTCTCACAGGTTGTAGTATTGGGTGGTAGGAAGAGAGGGTTTTCTGTGTACATGAGGCAATTGCTGCATTGCCCCAAGATGCCCAGATTCATCAGGTAGACAGGAGAATTCACTGGGAGCTGACCCTTAGACATGCCTGGATAGATGCTTATTTATTAAGTACTAAAAACTGCTTTCCTCTAGACAAGTGAGGAAAGTTGAGTGCTGTAGTCATTTACAGCTTATGTAGTGCTTACAATGAGTTCTGAACAAGTGCTGAGTTCAAAGAAACAGATTTGAGTGCTGAAACTAGAAAACTGGCTAGTTATAAGAAGCAAAACTAAGCTAGAAGGCTTCCCTCCAACACAAAAGGGCTTGGGGGCTCAGAAGCCTACAAACAGTCTAGACCACTTAACAGGAAAGGCAGGAAACAACCTTAATTTTTTTTGTTCTCTTTCCCAGATGCTCTCTTTGTACACAGTAGGAGTGCCTGAAATCAGAATATGATCTCACTGCACTCAGTTGAGTGAGCAAATGAGATGGGCCCAGAAGGAGTATCCAAACAAAAATTTACAAGAGGGGCGGGCAGTTTCAAAGCCACTAAGATTAACACCAAAACAGAAACAGGGAGGGTGGGTGGGAAAACTAACTGAAGAACAGAGTCAAAACTTCCAATGCAGTTAATATTCATGCAACACAATTAAATCTATTTAAATACTATATTAGTGTGACAGTGGTGAGGACTGCAGTGGGAGTGACAGATCCGTTTAAGGTGGAGGGGGGATTACATCAAGGATCAGCTCTGAGTCCTTTCTTATTTGCAGTGGTGATGGACAGGTTGACAGATGAGATCAGACAGGAGGCCACATGGACTATGATGTTTGCAGATGACATTGTGATCTGTAGTGAGAGTAGGAATCAGGTTGAGGAGACTCTGGAGAGGTGGAGATATGCTCTAGAGAGCAGAGGAATGAAGGTCAGCAGGACTAAGACAGAATATATGTGTGTAAATGAGAGGGAGGGTTGAGGAATAGTAAGGATGCAGGGAGTAGAGTTGGTAAAGGTGGGCGAGTTTAAGTACTTGGGATCAATAGTTCAGTGTAATGGTGAATGTGGAAGAGAGGTAAAGAAGAGAGTACAGGCAGGGTGGAATGGGTGGAGAAGAGTGTCAGGAGTGATTTGTGACAGACGGGTACCAGTAAGAGTGAAAGGGAAGGTCTACAAGAGGGTAGTGAGACCAGCTATGTTATATGGGTTGGAGACAGTGGCATTGACAAAAAGACAGGAGTCAGAGCTGGATGTGGCAGAGTTAAAGATGTTAAGATTTGCACTCAGTGTGACTAGGATGGATAGGATTAGGAATCAGTATATTAGAGGGTCAGCTCATGTTGGACAGTTTGGAGACAAAGCAAGAGAGATGAGGTTGCGTTGGTTTGGACATGTGCTGAGGAGTGATGATGGGTATATTGAGAAAAAGATGCTAAGGATGTAGCTGCCAGGTAAGAGGAAAAGAGGAAGGCCTAAGATAAGGTTTATGGACGTTGTGAGAGAGGACATGCAGGTGGTTGGTGTGACAGAGTAAGACGCAGAGGATAGGAAGAAATGGAAAGAGATGATCTGCTGTGGTGACCCCTAACGGGAAAAGCCAAAAGATGATGATGATTATTTGAAAAAAGTGCAGATAAAAAGGTACTTAAATTCCCTTTTACGTCCAGTTGAATACAGCTAGATCTTAGCCGGCCAAAGCTGAGGTTTTTAAGCAGAAAATATTTCAAACTGTACCACTTAAATAGGCATTGACAGGAAATCAAAGAATGTGGCTACCCCCACACCTGCAATTACTAACAGACAATAGAATTCAAGCAAGCACTAACTGAAGAACAGAGTCAAAACTTCCAATTCAGTTAATATTCATGCAACACAATTAAATCAATTTAAATACTGTATTATTTGAAAAAATGCAGATAAAAAGTACTTAAATTCTCTTATACGTCCAGCTGAATACAGCTAGATCTTAGCCGAAGCTGAGGTTTTTAAGCAGAAAATATTTCAAACTGTACCACTTAAATAAGCATTGACAGGAAATCAAAGAATGTGGCTACCCGCACACCTGCAATTACTAACAGACAATAAAATGCAAGCAAGCACTAACTGAAGAACAGAGTCAAAACTTCCAATTCAGTTAATATTCGTGCAACACAATTAAATCAATTTAAATACTGTATTATTTGATTAAAGCGCAGATAAAAAGGTACTTAAATTCTCTTATACGTCCAGTTGAATACAGCTAGATCTTAGCCGGCCAAACATGAGGTTTTTAAGCAGAAAATATTTCAAACTGTACCACTTAAATAGGCATTGACAGGAAATCAAAGAATGTGGCAACCCCCACACCTGCAACTACTAACAGACAATAAAATTCAAGCAAGCACTAACTGAAGAACAGAGTCAAAACTTCCAATTCAGTTAATATTCATGCAACATAATTAAATCAATTTAAATACTGTATTATTTGAAAAAAAGTGCAGATAAAATGGTACTTAAATTCTCTTATACGTCCAGTTGAATACAGCTAGATCTTAGCTGGCCAAAGCTGAGGTTTTTAAGCAGAAAATATTTCAAACTGTACCACTTAAATAGGCATTGACAGGAAATCAAAGAATGTGGCTACCCCTACACCTGCAATTACTAACAGACAATAAAATTCAAGCAAGCACTAACTGAAGAACAGAGTCAAAACTTCCAATTCAGTTAATATTCATGCAACATAATTAAATCAATTTAAATACTGTATTATTTGAAAAAAGTGCAGATAAAAAGGTACTTAAATTCTCTTATATGTCCAGTTGAATACAGCTAGATCTTAGCCGGCCAAAGCCGAGGTTTTCTTGGTGCAGTTATTCTTTGAGAGGGCAGACCAGTAGCCTATGCATTGGGAACTCCTACCCAAACAGAAATGCAATATGCTCAATCTGAGAAAGAACTTTTGGCAATTGTGTTTTCATGTTCAAAATTTCATGATTATATTTATGGTCGAGATATCCAGATTGAAATTGATCATCAGCCCTTTAGTTACTGTCTTAAGGAAGTCTATGCATTCTGCTCCAGCTAAATTGCAAAGAATGATGCTCAAATTGCAAAACTACATAGGTTCATAGGTTCATAGGTGAGTACTATACTAATGGCTCTGGAGCCAATACAAGCCTAGCCCAAGAACATTCCCAGTCATCCTGTTGCTGGACATTAGTTCCTTGTGCCCCTATTGAGCAAGGCTGTTGAAGTGATCCCCAGGGTGAATTTCCTGTTACCCATCTACTCATCAAGATTTTTCTTGAAGAGGCCTAGTGAAGTGCTATATTTGACATGAATGTGGAGTCCATTCCAGAGTAGGGGAAGTCTCTGGGTTAGGAACCTGTCCCTCCAGTAGATTCTGTTTATTGTGGTGATGAGGTTGAGGTCTTTGGAGTGAGTGCTGCGGAGGGATTGAGCCTTTTTCAGATGAAGCATGTCTAGTAACACTGGGTCAGACATGTCTTTGTATGCCAAGCAGAGATCACCTCTAAGCAGGCAATATGAGACGGAGTAAAGCTGGAGTTTTTTGAGTCTGTCTGTACAGGGCATGTGTTTGAGTCCTAGGATCCTCTTTGTGAGGACTTTTTTTGGCCTCTCCAGTTGCTGTAGGTGTTTAGTAAGGTATATGCCAAATGGGGCATTGCACTCTATAATGGGTCTAATGCGGGATGAGTAGAGAGGGATTATGACTTATTTCTTCCTGGATGACAAACCTTTTCTAATGAGGTGTGCCACATAGAAGGACTTTCTAATGACAGTGGCAACATGGTTGTCAGAAAGGTTGCTATCTACCTGTGTCCCTAGGTCTCTTATCACACCTTGGGAGTTGAGTGGGCTACCGTCGATGTGATACTTCATGGGCACCATGTTTTTCCTGAAGGGGATGATGATGCACTTTTTAGCATTGAACTTGAGACCATGGTTCTGGCACCAGTCGTTGGTCTCTGTGAGGCCTTTTTGTAGGATGTCTACATCAGCTTGAGAATCAATAATAGCTCCCAATTTGCAGTCCTCCACGAATTTGGTTAACCAGAGTCCCTTGGTGTTGGCCTGAACTTCAGAGAAGTAGATCACAAACAGGAGAAAACCCAGAACAGATCCCTGTGGGACTCCACTTGTAACTGCCTGGTAGTCGGATTTGGAGTTTGCTACTTTCACCATGTGGGTTCTGTCCGTGAAACAATTGGCAACCCATCTTATGATGTAGGGGTTAATGCCTAGGTTAGTGAGTCTGTCAATGATCCCTGAATGGGGGATGGTGTAAAAGGCCTTGGCTAGATCGAGGTAGGCTGTATGGACTACCTTGCCTTCATTAACCGCTCTGGTGACAGATTTGAAGATGTCTATCAGGCTGAGCAGACATGATCTGCCCTTCACAAACCCAAACTGCGAGGGGTCCAGAGTTTGAAGGTTCCTTTTATCCCTATTTATAAGGTCCATAATGATGCACTCCATGGCCTTACAGATCAAGCTCGTCAGGCTGATGGGGCAGTAGCTCCAAGGGTCAGTAGTTGCTCCCCCTTTGTGTAATGGGATGACTGTGGTGGTGGACCATTCGGTAGGAACAAAGCCTGAAATGAGGCTGTGGTTGAACATGGCACTCAGGTGTGGTGCCAGTTCCCTTTGTAATTCATGTAGAACACAGTCAGGTATATTATCAGGTACCATGGAAGTCGTATTTTTGGCTTTGGACAGTGCGGCTTCTACCTGTGCAGCTGTGATATTAGGGATTTGGCATTCCTCGGGTTTTGGGATGGGCCCTTTAGGGGCTGAAAGGGAGTAAAGTTTGCACTAAACCTGTCGGCCAAGATATTGGCAACATCTGTTAGTTCAGTATAAGTGGTGCCATTGTGCAGTAGCTCAGAGCACATCTGCATATTGTTGGGTAGATTCTTGACATAGCTAAAGAATGCCTTGTGGTTATCTTTAGTATCTGTAGCAATTTTGTTTTCGTAACTAGCTCTGGAGGATTTGATGAGGGATCTCAGTTTTTTGCTGAGACTTATAAGGGAATTTTTCCAGACTTGGGACTTTACCCTTTTCTGCAACAGTTTTTTCTTTAGTTGTAGAGTTTGTTAATGGCAGGGGACCACCAGATTGGCTTCCTTTTTTGGGGAGGTCAGGATCCTGGTTCTGTTTGATATGGCCTGATCCATGCACTTGTGTAAATGCTCATACAGTGCCTTGGTGTATGATTCAGCAGTTATACATCCATTTTCCATTTGCATGGATGACATGAAGTTTGACACTTCTGTCTTTAGAAGCTCAAAATTCGCTTTGGGGAAATTCTTCACTGTGGTTTCCTTCATGGGGGGTGAAGGTAGGATTTGGATATTGACTGTGATTAACCTGTGGTCAGATCTTACCAGGGAGGAGTTGATTACTGGTGTAGAGCAGTGGTCCCCCATGTTTGTAATGACCAGGTCAAGTATGTTTCTACCTCTGGTAGGGGTTGATAATGAATTGGTCCAGAGCGTTTGAATAAAATAATTGCAGAAATCATTGGGTAAATGAGTTGGAACAGGAGTAATTTTTCCCAACTAATTGAGGGGAAGTTAAAGTCTCCCAGTATAAGGGTATTAGGTTGAACCTTAATGCTTTCCAGTGTGTTCAGGAATGTGGAGTGGGAGTCTTGGGACATTGTGGGGATCTATAGCTGGCTACAACCTGGATTGCAGTTTTATCCAGTGTTAGTTGTACCTGAAGTATCTCTGATGCATTATGTTGGGCGACTAGTCTGGAGGTGTGCGTATCCTTTATGAAGATGGATACACCACCACCTTTGGGGCCTCGGTCCACACCTCCTTTAGGGCTTTGGTCCAGATTTAGGGGCCGAAAGGTGTGATATGCATTGTAGCCTAGTAGTGCTGGGGTACTCTCCGGAGCCTTGAACCAGGTCTCTGTTACTGCACAGAGGTCAATGTTCTCCAGTTTAAGGAGTGACTCGAGCGAATGCATTTTGAGATTTAGACTTCTAGCATTGAGTAGCATAACCCTCAGGTTGCGTTTGTTTGCATTTGTTATGGTGGTAAATTTGTCTTCGGGGCATTGCCTAAAAAAGGCACTATAGGGGTGGCAAGAGCCTTGGCCAGTATCCAGAATCCCAGGGGTGACAGATGCAGGCCATCTCTGGCAAAGCATTGAGGTCTGCCTATCATGTCATCCCAGGCAGACAGATACTGGATCCCCTCTGAATGACACCAGAAACTTAGCCAATTGTTAAAGTCAGTCATTTTCTGCTTATACTGTGGTATCATTCTGGGCAACAGTAGGATGCTACTCAAGGGTAGGGTCATACTTGTCTCGGCTACAAGATCTGAGAGCTCCTCCATGTCTCTTTTCATGTAGCCCAGGGAGGTACATCTTGGGTCGTTCACACCAACATGGACAATCACAGAGTCATATTTGTACTTGTTGTGGAGATCCAAGTGCGTGCGTTATGTGGTGAATCCTGGTACCCGACAGGCAACTGACCGTAACTTTCTCCTTATTCAATGTAGTGAGCGGGATGTCAGTGTGCCTTACTATTCAGTCACCTATGACTAGAATATTGGGTAAAATGTTTTGCCATAGGGGCTGAGGCTGAGTGGTACATTGTTCACGTGGGCTATGTGTCTCGGGGGCTGTGTTTGGATGAGATGGCTGCTTGCATTTCTGCCTTGGAGGTCTTTGTTGTTTGGGCAGATTTTTCCACAAAATTGGGTGTGTGTGCTTTGTGTTAATATGTGAGAGGTGTGGTGGTGTGTGATCCGGGGAGCTATGTGTTCTATGTGGTGTGATGTATGTGTTAACCTTATCCTCTTGACTGGCTATCCCAGTCTTGGTTGGAGAAACCGTGGCCTCTAGTTGGCTATGTAAGAGCATCTCTCACAAGTGGATGTGTTTGGAGGTAGGAGGAGAGGGTTGTCTGTGTACATGAGGCAATTGCTACATTGCCTCAGGATGCCCAGGTTTACCAGGTTAATAGAAAATGGTCTATATGAAAGGCAAACTTCTTTATCTGGCTGATACCTTATCCAGATCACCCAGAAATACAACGGAACAGTTTGAAGCAGAGAAGTTTGACTTTGATATCATGGAAGTGCATAATTTTTCTTCCATGAGACTTGATGAGCTGAGAGATCATGCAAAGACTGATCTTGTTTTGCAAAAGCTCAACCACTACATCCAGGTAGGATGGCCGTCAAAGCAGTCTAGTGTATCACCTGAAGTACAACCTTATTTTCCTTACAGAGATGAGATGTTGATGGAAGATGACATTATTTTAAAGGTTCTAAAGTTGTTCCTTCTTCCTTACAATATGAATATATTCAGATTTTGCATTGTGGCCAACTGGGTTTCAAATCTACCAAAAGAAGGGCGAGAGGGCTAGTACTTTGGTTTTTACTAGTGAAAGACAATCACAAAGTACTTTCATCTTGTTCAGTAAGTTATATTACTAAAACGCATCTGCAGAAAGAGCCGCTTCATCCAAGTCAAGTTCCTGAATACCCCCAGTCAAATGGTCTAGATGAACGTGCAGTACAGAGCACAAACAAAGCAATTACTAGAGAAGTCAATGCGTGAAAATTCTGACATCTTTTTGAATTTACTCAGTATCAGAAACATACCCCGTCATGATATACTTGTCTCACCTGCTCAAAGACTTTTATCTAGGCAAACCAGAACAACCTTGCCTATCAGTTCCAGTCTGTTGAGGCCTAAAGCTAAAAAACAGCAAAGCAATCAAATCCCAACTACTCAGAAGATGTTCTTTTCAAATGTCCAGTTATGATAAAATGAGCAGATTTCTTTGTCCATTGAAAAAAAAGAGAGACAGTGAGGATATAAACGGAATAAGGTTTCGACCGGATTGGTAAAGTAACAGGTTTATATACTGAGCTGAGATCCTATTTTGTGGAATCTGAGGGTGTGGCTTACAGGAGAAATCACAGACATCTTCTTCCTGTATCAGAACTGATATCACAGCATTGTTCCTGTGATACAGACTCTAGATCGCAGAGCAGTCCAGACAATGTTCCTGTTCCAGAACGTCTCAACTTCCATTACTACTTCTGATGATGTTCCTGATGTCCCCAAGGTTGAACATTGATAAGAGACAGTCCCAGTTGCCAGCTCTAACTCCAAGTTCTATGTCACAGGATTTGGTCGAATCTCCAGACCTAGTGTGAAATCCACAGCAACCTGGACATAATTGTCTATATGTATCTAGTTCTGTATAATTGCATGTCTAAGAACTATCTTGTATTTATTGCATGTCAGTCAATGTCATCAATGAAGTGCGATTCATTTCTCAAACACGGAGGATGTAGAATATGTATGTGTGTTGTACCTTTAAGAAGCATTTCCAAGGACAGCACGTGCATATAAATAGCAAGCACGTGCTAGCTTCAGTGTCATTTCGAGAGTGCAGACAGAGTGAGCATGTATGAGAGAGAGAGAGTGAGTTTGTTTATAAGTTTATCTAAGTTAAAGTTATTGCCTCATTGCTGATGTGTTTGTACATCATAAAGTTGCTTGAGCAGAACCCACAAATGTTAGTCTACACACACACACACACACACACACACACACACACACACACACACACACACGCACGCACACGCACGCACACGCAAGCACACACACACACACACACACACACACACACACACACACACACACACGCACGCACGCACACACACACACACACACACACACACACACACACACACACACACACACACACACACACACACACACAAACACACAAGCACAAAGGAAGTCTGTGGGGTGCTGGAGTGTAATACATTTTGGAACAAGTTTCTGATGACCCGTCCCTGTGCACAAGTCATATAATCAAGTCTGTTAATCTTTCAGTACAAGATGTTTCTCATATCATATAGCTCAGACCCCAGCATATTCAATTAATCCATTTTTTTTGTTTGAATTACTGCTTTTCAATCATCTCACTTGGTAGCACCGATTCCTTTGTATTGCTTCTACAACTTTTATGTCTCATACTAGATTTCTACTGTAATTCTGATATGACTTTTTTACAATATGTCTTAAGGTGTCAGATGAGATTTGTTATTATTTTAGTAGTGTATTGAATGTTATAGTAGGATATGTTAGTTTTATACTTTTATTATTTTAAGTAATTTAATCTCATTTAGTTTAGTTATTTAAGAGTTTGCCCATTTTACCAGTAATACATTTTTACTATGGACTTGGTCTAGTGTTTATTTATTTAATTTTGTTATTCATTCTTGTCAGTTTGTTAATAGTAAGGTCAAGTTAATGTCCCAGGTATTCAGTTTACGCATAAGATTTTGTTTGTGGAGTTACTGTGTATTTCTAATAAAAAAGAAAAATCTGTGGTATCCCTTGAAGTCTGAGAAAACTCAGTATGCAACCTAGAATGAAACACACAAACAAGCGATCCTAGTTGACTATAATGCTTGTTTGTGTGTTTCAATAAAGGATACTCCATTTTTAACTCAACAATAGACTGCTTGCTATTTTCTATTTTATTATTTTGTAGTACGTATTTTACAGTTCGATTTTTATTAGTAAACTAGGTGCATAACATAACTCAAGGAGTGAATTTCACACCGTCCACACTGCAAAGTTTCTTCTTGGGTTGTGTATTTTTAATACATTCATTGTGGGTAATTGTAATTGCAATGAGAATGGGTTTTAGAGTAGACCACTTATAAGATTTTTTTGATCAGTATTATCAATATCTATCCATCTATCTATCTATCTATCTATCTATCTATCTTCTATCTATCTATCTATCTATCTATCTATCTATCTATCTATCTATCTATCTTCTATCTATCTATCTATCTATCTATCTACCTATCTGTTTATCTATCTATCTATCTATCTAGCTATCTGTTTATCTATCTATCTATCTATCTATCTATCTATCTATCTATCTATCTATCTATCTATCTATCTATCTATCTATCTATCTATCTATCTATCTATCTATCTATCTATCTACCTATCTATCTACCTATCTGTTTATCTATCTATATATCTATCTAGCTATCTGTTTATCTATCTATCTATCTTCTATCTATCTATCTATCTATCTATCTATCTATCTATCTATCTTCTATCTATCTATCTATCTAGCTATCTATCTTCTATCTATCTATCATCTATCTATCTATCTATCTTCTATCTATCATCTATCTATCTATCTATCTATCTATCTATCTATCTATCTATATATTTATATATTTATTTATTTAATTAATTTATTTGCATTTGTTCATTGGGATGGTCCAGCTGGGCCAGAAGTGCCCATTTTCAGTGGAGTTCTGCGGAGAAAAGTTCCATATATAAGACACTTCACATACAATACAGAATTTACATTAATAAAGACATTTGGTACATATTATTGGCAGCTTATACAATTGGTGAAAAAAAAACAGTACATAAGTAATCATTCTCAAATCAAAGATATTATACAAGCAATACAGAGTATATACATGAGAGCATTTCATATGAGTAGTTTTCAGTTAGCAAAGTTTATATATAACAACCAAAAAACACATAAAGTGAACAAACACAACACTAGCGAAACGTATTAAATTATGGTGTTACACACACTTTTAGATTTATGGTGATGGAACAGATTGGTTTAAATGAACGAGGGGATGATATACAAAATAGAACAGAGGTAGCAGAAACCAGATGAAGCATTAGATTAAGAGCTGATATTGGCAAAGGATTAAATGAAAAACTTCCATTGAAACCTGTCTTAAAGGGTAGAGCATTACATAAATAGATTATGCGTATATATTCTATATTTGTATAACTTATGTTTGTGCTGAAATTATTTTATGTGGATAGTTTATATGGATTTACATTGGTGTATAACTTTAAGGAAAGGCTATGGCTGTTATGGCAACTAAGTACTGTTGATCATGTGATTTCTTGATTATATATTGAGATTATCTGTTGTGTTTTTACATCTGATGAAGCAGTGGAGGTAATATACTGAGAAAGCGCTAATGTTCCATTAAAAAGCTTTTAATTTGTTTTACAACTGAAATTTTCATTGTGTTGGTTTACTTTATGTGTTTTTTTGGTCATCATTATTTGGATATTAAGTGAACCATTTGTCTGCTGGGCTATATATTTATTTGAGTCCTATTTGGTTTACCGAAATTACGTTTAATTGAACTCCAAATAAACAAGATCAGTTTGTCAAAACAATATTCCGATCAGTGTCTTTGCTGAACCACAAAACACCGCAAACACATCCAGTTAAAAAAAATAAATGCAAAAAACATGTCTCCTAACATTTTTGCAGGGGGAAAGTCACTGCACCTCCCACACCTCCTGCAAATTATATATACCAATTCTGAGATCACACTACAGTGACAACAAGGATGGATTTCCCACTCTTAACTGTAGTGCAATCTCAATTTAAATGCTAAGATGTTGTGAAACTAATTTGCTGTATACGAAGCATTGCTAACATTACAGTTATATCCACCATGCCACAGAACCAGTATGGTGTATGGGAAGGTACATAAACACTGCACACATGTACTTCTCACACTACCAGCTTCTCATTTATAATTTCACTGAAATGAACTTCAGCAAAGTCAGTGTTTGGAATATTGTTGTTTCAGCAAACTGGTCTTGGTTATTTGGAGTTCGATTAAATGTAATTTTGGTAAACCAACTAGGACCCATATATATATATATATATATATATATATATATATATATATATACACACACACATAGATATATAGATATATAGATCTGTATGTGACTAAGTGAAGTGTAGTGTGTTTTGTGTTAAAGGCAGTTTGTGTGAAGTATGGATTGAGTGACTTCTTGTTGGTTGATTAAGGTGAGTCATACCTCTCAACCTCTTTGAGCAAGAAATCTGGACAAAGCCATAAATAAATGTGAGACAAAGGCCCAAAAAATAGGGACAATTTTTAAATATTGCTCTTACAAACTTAGAAAGTTGATAGAATAACAGGTTTTGCATTAGCGTGAATTTTCTGAAGGATATGAAATCTGAAACTCAAATGTCTGTCATTATTTGCTAACTTCAGTCTTTAATGATTTGCCACTCATTTGTTCAAAAAAACACAATCTTATGAAAAAAGGCCCAAAAATAGGAGGCAAGAATCTGGACATTCTGTGAAAATCTGTACAGTTGAGAGGTATAAGGTAAGTGGCTTTGTGGTTACACGGACAACTAGTGTCAGCATGTGTGAGGTGTGTGCCCTAGTTGTCTGGTATAGTGATTGTGTTATAGAAAGGGTTTTTTATTGTAAGGTACTCAGAGTTAAGGGAAGGGGCAGGGTTAGGGTTAATACCCATTACTAAGGTGGAGTAGAGGAACTAACCATAACCCTCCTCCTAACCACGATTGTGCATTTTACCTTAAAATATCCTTTTCATAACACTAACACTATTTAGACATATTTGAGGTGAATAATTGGTAGAGTTATGGGTAGTAAAGCAGAAAAAGAAAAAAAATAAATTTGTTTTCTTTTCCAGTGTGCTGGTGTCAGTAATTTGTGTTGTTGATATAATGAATTGTCAACATTATTAGATAGTTTACTAATTTTTGTATTGTTTAATTGCTTGGTGTTGTTCATTGGATGATATGTATTTAAAGACCAGCCAGTTTGTATTTTTTTTATTCTGATGAAGCCCCTTGTGGATGAAAGCACACAATCTGTTTTAACTGTGCCTTGTAGTGGCTGCTTTGTGTATATGTGTATATATATATATATATATATATATATATATATATATATATATATATATATATATATATATATCTATATATAGATCGATATGTGTGTGTGTGTGTGTGTGTGTGTGTGTGTGTGTGTGTGTGTGTGTGTGTGTGTATGTGTTTCGATGTACATCCTTAGATAGAATAAAATGTATTTCATTCTGATATCTAGGTATATCATTAGAATAATTATATTTCTATGCAATCTCTAACTTCGTGCTTAATACCGTTAAGCTATTCATATAGTCTGCACACATATTTTCTAAAGTAAGAAGAAAAAAAAACTGTTAAAAAATGAAAATGGTCTAAGAGTCAGACATACAAATCCTGAAAATATGTCTTTGAAATTAAGGGATAAAGACTCAGTGCTTTGGTACCAAATGCCCTCCTCAGATGACAGCCCTCTCTGTATGAATTCATTTAGTTGATTTTTCAGCAAAGGAACATCTAGTTAACTAAACTATGACCAAATGTATTAAGTGCTTCTGTTACCTTTAATAAATCTGTTTTCAGTATAATATTTTTGCTGTTATGGAAGGCATGTCATAACATTCTCAGTCCTGACAATATATTTTTAGAAGTAATATTTGAATTACTTTATAAACATAAGAAAAACAACCTGAATATATTAAAATAAATATGCTGACAAATGTGTACGTCTCTGTGAACAATGCATAAGACACATACGCAAATGCACACTATCTTAAAACTCTGAAGAATTACAATATAAAAAAGAGAAATTATGAAATAAGTAAAGACTAGTTTACAAAAAGGGATATTTCTACATGAACATATCCAAAGCATGTTCTTGCTAGTCTCAGTGATGTCATGATTTAAATAATCATTACTAAAAGAAGAGTGATGATAACAATTTGAGTATTTAACAAATGAAAATATAAAAGTGTTTAGATTATACACATTACCTTAGAGTATATCACAAATCACTGAATAAGTATGTAAATCATAATACTCAAATAGTAAAAACAATTTCTATGGAAGCAAATCATAATACTCAGATAGTGACAATAATTTATAGGGAAAACCGTCAACACTCTCCATGGAAAAGTCAATTATTTTTAACCAACAAAGGAGAGAATATAGATATAGTCATTAATTTTACCACTGCGTAGAATACAAGGATTATCACAGATAGGTGACTCTTGCCTCTACTTACCTCCTTCCCTCCCTAATGTATGGTGCACCCCTACTAACTAACCTATCTGCATTCATCACTTCTAAATTAGAAAACTGCTATAACAAAATTAAAGCCTACATTATTCCCCTCCACAAAGGAGGTAACAATAATAACATCTCTAACTTTAGGCCCATAGCCATCTTATCTCCCATCTCCAAACTCCTGGAAAAATGCATTCACATACAACTACTACCATACCTCATCAATAGTCACCTACTAACCCCAACACAACATGGTTTCAGACCCGGTCATAGCACCACTACTGCACTACTCTCCTTCCTCGAAACTGTAAATAAAGCTAGAGATTCTAACCAAATTGTCTCCACCCTCCTCCTAGACCTATCTAAGGCATTTGATACCATCTCCCACTCCCTACTCCTGACCAAACTCTCCAACCTACATCTTTCATTTTCCTGTATCAACTGGTTTACAAGTTACCTTGCCAATAGGCAACAATCAGCTAAATGGAAGAAAACTACCTCCTCATTCCTCAACACAGTCACTGGAGTACCCCAAGGTTCCATATTAGGGCCCCTACTGTTCAACATCTTCATTAACGACTTCCACCACAATATCCCAAATGCTAAAATAGTCCAATATGCAGATGACTCTACAATTATCTGTACTGCTAATTCCATTCCCTCCCTTTTAAAACTAACTCAGGATGCCTTCTCAATAACTGAAAAATGGATGCATGAAAACCATCTAGCTCTAAATCCATCAAAAACCAAACTCATGATATTCACCCCATCCAAAAACATAACTATCGACATAAACTCTTTCCTTATAACCAGTCACAACAACACATCCATATAAGTCGTTTCCTCTGCTAAACTGTTAGGAGCTCTTATTGACAATCAGTTTAGTTTTGATTCCCACATACAAACATTAAAAAAACACACCAAAAACTTGGTATGTTCTATCGCCATATTCGCTTCCTCTCTCCATCCACTAGACTCCTTCTCTCTACCACATATCTAATCCCTTCCCTCCTATATGGGGCCCCACTTCTAACCAACCTAAAATCCTCTACCAAAGCTAAACTCTCCTCCTGTTACAACAAAATCGCTAAATTCACCACTGGCCACAGATCCTCCCCCCATCACTGTACTGCCCTACATAAACTAAACTGGCTAGAGCTCCCTAACTACCTTACCTACACTCAACTAACTCATGCTCATAAGCTCATTTTCAAGCCCTCACTCTGTCCCTCACTCACCTCAACCTTCACCATACACCAACCTAACAGACCCCTTAGAACCAACACTCAGAACCTAATTGAACTCCACAAACCTGCCCATCCAGCAGGCAAACTCTTACTCTCATTTTCCCTTGCCCGTCTCTGGAACTCACTCCCACCTCATATCTGCAGCACCAGCAACCTTCCCATCTTCAAAACTCTCCTACACACACATTTATCATCTCTCTGGGAATGCTCATGTTCCCATCCTACATCACATCCCAGCTACTTCCTTATCACCCATACTTATCTTCTCACTGGGAATGCTCATGTACCATCCTACATAACATCCCCAGCTACTACCTTACCTCCCCAGTCTATAATCACATCCCTGTGGGAATACACACATCGTAAATAATCTCTTAAGTCTATATTCTTCTGCATTTACTTCTAACTATTTCCTTCCTTTAACATTCCTAAAAAAAAAAAAAAAAAAAAAATGTTTAAATTGACATGAATTGTCACTAAGCTTCACATTCCTGCTGTATTAACATTCTCACATGCTTATATTTACTCTTCTGTTCAATCTTGCATACTATTACAATATTGTTTTGTATTTACTTTATTTTATTGCATTATTGTATTGTATTGTATTGTATTTTCTTTTTACTTTATTTTATTTTATTTTTATTCTTTTCCTGACATTATGCTATTGTATTACTCTTATATATTGTTACTTGATATTGTACATATGGAGCTTTTCTCCCCAGGACTCCATTGAAAATGGGTTCACTTGGCCCAATGGACCATCCTGGCAAACAAACTTCAAATAATAAAATAAAATAAATAAATTTCCAAATTTGCCACTAACTCCAAAAACTCCTCCCATCATGATGTTGCCCTTTGATCTCTAAATTGGCTAGAACTCCCAAACTATCTGGACTACCTCCAACTCATCACAGCTCATAAACTACTCTTCAACCCTACCAAATGCCCTGCCCTTACAAACATCCTACTCCCTTACATCCCTAATAGAGCTTTTAGGTCAGCTCATCAAAATTTAATTACTGTCCATAAACCTAACTGTCCACCTGGACAACTTCTCCTCCCTTTTTCTGTAGCCAAAAAATGGAATTTTCTTCCTCCTACCCTACGGACAATGGAGAATGTGGAAAACTTTAAAACTCAGCTTCATTCCTACCTCTCCTCTATCTGGAAATGTGCCTGCATTCTCCCAACCTAGCTCACCCCCCTTCTATCCCTTCAACACCTAAGCTCTATACTAACCTTCTCTACAAAAGGAATAATAACTCTCATCAATACTCTTATCTTTTTCTACATTGCAACCTCCCATATCTAGAAAATCTTGCTTGTTCCAATATGCTATTAATAAATGTAACTCCAAACTTACTAATGTCCTCAACTTGATAACTACAACAGTTTTTAGACCAATATTGTAAATGGTTTTCTTTAAACCGCATATATTTTTGTATTTCTACTTTGCATTTGCTGTGTACTTATATTCTGTGTATTTACCTGAATATGTATCCTACTGTATTTTGTATTGTAGTCTGCATCTCACTGTATTTTGTATTGTTGGAACTTTTCTCCCCAGGCCACCACTGAAAACGGGCTCCTTGAGCCCAGTAGACTTCCCCGGTCGTCAAACTGGAAATAAATAAATACATAAATAAGATAGGTTACAAATAAAATGTTGCATAAAAGTAATTTGTCCTTATAATCAGTACAAATTTGAAATCCTATAATAAGAGTTTTAATCACTGGAGGTAGTTGTTTAGTTTTAATCACTATATTGGTGAATAAAAGGAAATGAGGGAAGTCAGGTATCTCTCAGTGTCAAATAATGATAGCATAATTAATTTATCTTAACTAGAAAATCGCTGATTATTTTACAATCCTAAATCATTTTTGAAAACATGATGTTAAAGAATAGATATACAAACTGACAATTACAGCCTAGCATTAATTCCATATAACTTAAGCTAGATTCTAGTTTCCATTTTTATTTTTGTTGACCAAAGGAATTTTGTAATTTTTGCTCTGTCGCTATACTTTCAATTATATTACTCTCTGAGACCAAGCTTATTCACTGTTTATAACCCAGCAGTATTAAAATAAAACTGAGAAAAACACATTTTTTCAGTAAATGCAGTCTATACTCCATTAAAATTTCTGGGCTGAAAACTCCTAAATGAAGTAGGTTTACTTTTATTCTAAAAAGTGTAACAAGGCAACATGGAAGATGACATTATTTTCAGAGGTTCTAAAGTTGTTCCTTCTTCCTTACAACATGACTATATTCAGATTTTGCACTGTGGCCACTTGGGTTCCAAATTTACCAAAAGAAGGGTGAGAGGACTAGGTGGTGTCCATACAGCACACTACCTTATAGTGACAAAGAGGGGTGCTGCAGAAGCATTTTAGCACTGCAACATCAGTTGTGCTGCCATTTAAATGATACTATTTTTTTTAAATAAAGTAAGCACATGTACTTCATCATTCACAAATGTTTTCCTCCGAAACAACTTATTAGGAAGGAAGAGAAGAGACACTGTAGTGGGAAATATGGGATTAATTCATCTTCTTTTGGTGACTTATTGTCTTCTCAGAGGCACTGATACCCACATCTAAATATTTTTACTAATCTTACATTACACTGTTTCAGCAGTACCAGTCTAATTCTGGCATGTGTGGGCTTGTAAAGTGGTAATAAAGCCTTTTAATATACCTCTTGCCCATTTTGGATATTGTTTGGCATACTTAGAATACTGAAGACATTTAAACATATTTGAAAGGGTAGAAAAAGTAATAATTTGGACAGGAATTTTAAAAATTGGTGAAAAGGTAGTTGCAATGTTTCTGTGGACCCTCAGAATATATATTTTGCTATGCATTATATGCCCTTTGTGGAGGGGAAGGTAGGAGTTTAAAGAAATGTTGGTATATAATACAAACTGACAATGTTTTGTGGGAGAAATGAAATTGTAAGTTAAATTTACTATATGGAAATTCTTCTAATATTATGGCTGGAATAGTACACAAACAAGTTTATTGTGAGAGTTTTGGGTGTTGTAATGGCTGCAGTATTTGTAAATATGTGGGTTACCTTATTATAAATGCACATACATATGTTTATGCCTGTTGAATGTACACTATTTTAAGACTGTAGTTTACTGTCTAAAATGACCTTGTGACTTACATTGTACAGAGCAAACAAAAATCCAATAAGAGCCCATAGGTTAGAGATACTAGGAACCACTCTCACAATAATCTAGTAGCAATACATTTAAACAGAAGCATGCTTCATATCTGGAATTGTTGAAGTGTTTTATAATTTTTGTAGTTGAAAATTTTGATTATATTATAATGTGTCCGATATACTATTGTGCAAAGACGCTTGGTATATTTTACGTAAGAGATCCTGTTTCCTAAGGGTCTTGATAATAAACTAATGATGAGATATTTAATTGGTTAATTGAAAAGTATAATTAAAAATAATTTTTGGTTGTTTTGCCTTTTTTAAAGTATTAAAGTGGATATGAAGATCTCTGTAAATTTAAAACTTGTGAAGGTACAGATTGCCAAAATGGTAGTTCATTGTAAATTACAGAACAAAGTGATTATTTTAAGGTTCCAGACCCAGTAACCATTGTGTGCTTAATAAGAGTCTGTTATGGTCATTAAATCCAGTGGAAGTGTGTAGTAGTAAAAGTCACAGGCTACATTGTGCTTCAGTTTCTGGTGCTTATGACCCATACTGTCACTCCTTTTTACTATAAAAAGATTGTGTGTGTGTGTGTGTGTGTGTGAGTGTGTGTGTGTGTGTGTGTGTGTGTGTGTGTGTGTGTGTGTGTGTGTGTGTGCGCGTGTGCGCGTGTGTGTGTGTTACTGCAAAATCTAGATGCAATACCTGTAATGTGTTTATTAAGAGTTTCTCATCTTATTCTTCTTTTGCAGATGAAAAGACTGACAAATTGTATCTTCGTCCAGCTAAAAGTATGGACTCCTTGAGTTCCATGCCTTGCTCAAATGAAGGTATGCATTTAAGTTAATACTTTTTCAT